>NC_143547.1:64756236-64891236 GCF_031878675.1 Megascapheus bottae
TTTATTGTGATTGCCAAGCATCATTAAATGTGTACCTGAGATTCATGGTCATGAATTTAAAATCGAGCTAGTTAGGGCATTTGAATAGATTTTTATTAAACAGATTCAGCTGCAAAGGTACAGACACAAAATAGGCAAAGATTTCTTACATTAATTCACTCAGTATCAGAGAGAATGCTTACAAAGCAAAAAATGTATTACTTCATCATTCTGATGGCTGGTAATCCCATATGAAGGTCTGTCAGGGTTAGTTTCTGGTAAGAAGCCTTCCCTATCTTATACATAGGCACATTGTCCTCAAATTGCCCTTCCTCTCAGTGAGATAGGTCCCCATCTTCTTTAGAGACTCAAGTAAGATTGTATGGATTCATTTAATATTAAGCATTTCCTTAATAATCCTTTCTCTGAATACAGGCACATTTGGATTAGGGCATAACTATAGGAATTTAGAGAAGGAAATGATTCAGTTCACAAAAGTGACTACAGGCAAAGTTATTATTTTGCCAAATGAAGATGACAGTGTTAGAGGGCAACAGATGAAAGTACTCTACAGTATATACAAGTCAATGACTATATTGATGATGGATTTAAAATAGAATAATGGAGATGGGGAATTCAAGAAGAAGAAAAAATACATCATGGAGCAAATGTCTTAAAAGGCTTGGCTCAAATATTAATCCAGAAAGGGGAGTTTGAGGTATAAGATTCATAAAAAAGCAATGAAGTTGGAGAAAAGGATTTTGAAACTTAAGTCTGGGGAACATGGGTGCCATGCTGGCAATGTTACATTATTACTACACAGTGAGTCCTATAACATGTCACTTCAAGTATCCATTTAGAACTAGTTTCCTTTTGTGCGTTGACCTCCTTTAATGGCAGCTGCCTAGTCCATAGTTATGTGCCTACCTGAAGTTAGGTCACATTGAATAATCGACCACTCTGATACTCTGATAAACCTAAGTTCCAGAGTTTCCTATGGGATGAGGCCTTTTGCTACTATTGCTTTATAGCTAATCTTTCTCAGTCTAATCTTGCTTTTATTACTTCTTCATAAATGTTTCAGGGGACATTTCTTAGTAAATTTCCATCATGCAAATATCCATGTCAAAATCTATATCGCAGATAACTGGACCTAGGCTAGTTTGTACTAGGTGATCTCTGAGGAAGCAAGCTTTAAAATGGGATATTGGAGCTTCATTACCTGGCTGGAAATAAGGACATGCATTAGTGGTAAGTGGAGTGTGGAGACTATACCATAATGCATTAATTAATATCCTCAAGATGGAAGAGAATGTGTTTATGGTGTCATGTCTCAGGAGTTTGAAGCATTCAGGACAAGCAGTAATGCTAAGCAGTGATAATGACAGCTGACAACAGATGGCTTTTACTGAGTATGATAAATTCATTGGAGAAACAATGAAAAGCGGGGTGATTGATCACCAATTTAAGATGAAGTGTGAAAATCATAGGAACTTGCAAGCATTTAATGAAATGTCTATTTTCTGAAACTAGAGGCTAGGGCTCAGAACTTAATTATAACAGTAGCACTGGTCTAGGGAAGGGTTATTGGTCGCACTCTGATAAGCCTATTACACCAACACAAAGTTGCCAGCTAGAAAGGAGTCCTGAGATATGGGCTGGAGACATTTGACTGATATTCCTCATTTTTCTATAACATGGATGAACATTGAAAATGTTACATGGGAGAAAGAAGACAGAGAAGAATACAGATTATACGGTCCTGGTTCATACGGATAGGAAGGTGATAGCTATGGGTATGATGTGAGGTTTCTTTGTAATTGTGAAGATATGCTAACCTAGACTTCACAATGGTTATACACATCTGATATATTTCTCAAGACATGAAATAACACTGAGATGTACACTTTAAATTCTACAATTCCCTTGAATTTTCTGGGTAAGCATATCTGATCTAACTTTCTGTTAAAAATTAGTACTCACCAGAAATGATGGTATATACCTATAATCCCAACTACTTGAAATATCATAAAACAAGGTTGGTATGTGCAGAAACGTTTCCAAGACACCACATCAATCAAAAGCCAGTCATAATGTCGCACAACTGCAATCCCAACTATGTGAAAAGCAGAAGTAGAAGGGCTGGCTCATGACAAATGTGCAGGAGGACCCTTTCTGAAAGTAATTGAGGTAAAACATAGTGGGAGTGTGGCTCAAGTGATAAAACACCTATCTGGTAAGCACAAAGCCTTAACTTTATAGCTTCAATGCCACCAAAATATAAAAAGAAACTAAATGTAATACTTTCATTTTTCTTGCAGAGTACCCTTTGCAATATAACCTGTGTATCCTCATGGTGTGTCCAAACGCCCCCTTCTAGTCACCAAACCAGTACCTAGAATCACAGTCCATATAACCCAAATAGGGAAATACTGAATATGATAAGACAGGGAAAAAACTAAAAAAATAATTTATGAATCTAGCTAATATCTTCAAGCAAGATTTTTATGATATATGTGCTATCCTGAAGTGGAGTGAAGTGGGAAACCATAAAGTTACATAAGCAAGAACTGATCAATAATTTATAGATTCTTTTGTAATATATATTTTAAACATGCTGGCAATGGCCCTGAATAAGACTGCAAACATAATGCTAGAATAGCACTTTGAATAACGTGATGACTGAGAGAGACATCGTGAAGAACTTCAAAGCTCCTGTGGAAGCCAATGGATGAATGAAACAAAATATGTAGTGATGTGGATTGGATACATTATATACAATGAGAAAGTGTATCTATGTGTATATTACTACAGTAATTACTAGAAGGCACTAAAGTTATTCACAAGTATAGTGGTGGCCAATCTGTATAGGCAAGGGCTAGTGGTAGGAGCCTCTGTTTTAGGACAGTACTCTGAAACAATGGGGGTTTATGAGATTCTGAAATAATAGATTTCAGGTGGTTGTGGTTACCTATTTGAAGGAAGATGTGTACAGTTATTATATCAGGATAGAGGAATGAATATGAACAAAGATACCTTCTCTATAATGGATGGAGAATAGTTCTTCTATGGGTATTATTAATAAATACATGGGCAGCCCAGAATGAGAATCGCAAATGACTTTCCTACTCATTGTCTTATATGGGGCTCTGTAGAAAAAAAAAAAACTAGGATCAGAAATCTTCTCAAAGTACTTCACTGAGGGAGAATTTAAGGAGGATCTTTAGGGAAAGGAAAGAATTAGGCTATGTAAAGGAAATTTACTGAGAATGAATGTGTTTTCCATTGGATTCTACCTGTACTTTGATCTCCCCAGAAACACTTGGTTGTGGATACATCATCATGCTAGATTAGTACTGTTGGAACATTTGGTGATGCCAGATATTTAGAAAAATAACCACTGTAGTTGAAATATTTGTTCAAGGGAAATCAGTAGGCATTACTGTATTATTGCTATATACTAAGAAATGTGTTTTTGTTGTTTTTGTCTCCTGCTTCTTGCCACAAAACAAGTACAACTTATATGGATAGGAACACAAGAGGATATACTGTTACATTGTGATTTCAGGTTTTTTTAAGGATTTTTTCATGTTTTTTATTGTAATTAATAGAAGGGTTACATTATATTCGCCAGATAAGAGACATTACTTCACAAACATTGATACCCCTTCTCATGTTTTTGTCCCCATTTCCCACCCCCACCTCCACCTCTCATCTTGTTTTCCCCCTTCTCTATCCTATTTCAAATAAACAAATGAACATATATGTACCAGATAGCAAGGTATGATACTGTAACAATATCAGAATAACTAAGGGACAACAAAAGAAATGAGAAATAACAGTACAGTAAGAACAACAATCTCACATTATGTGGGTCTTGTTTCCATATCCTGGAGGTGTTTTTATTTAGCCTCATTGTATATGGCATTATGTATCTAGTTTTGCCCAATTGTAATCCTCTGCTAGGATAATCCATGCTTTATACTAATTATGACAAATGAGGGAAATCATTGAGCCTATGTTCCTTTGAGTCTGGCTTACTTCACTTTATATGATGTTTTTCCAAGTCTTTCCATTTCCTTGCAGATGGGGCAATATCATTCTTTCTGACAGCAGCATAGAATTCCATTGTGTATAAATACCACATCTTCTTGATCCACTCATCAACTGAGGGACATCTGGGTTGGTTCCACTTTTTTGCTCTGGTAAATAATGCTGCAATGAACATTGTTGTGCTAGTGGCTTTAGTATGTCCTTGTATCTGGAAGTCTGGGTAAATGCCAAGTAGTGGAATTGCTGGGTCATAGGGGAGCTCTATGTTTAGTGTTTTGAGGAACTGCCATACTGCTTTCCATAGTGGTTGAACGAGTTTGCATGCCCACCAACAGTGTAGCAGTGATCCCTCCTGGCCACATCCCCACCAGCATCTGTTGTTATTAGATTTCTTGATCATGGCAAATCCAATTGGAGTGAGGTTGAATCTCAGAGTTGTTTCGATTTGCATTTCTTTTATGGCCAGAGTTGTCAAAGATTTCTGCATGTGTCTATAGGCCATTCTCATTTCTTCTTCAGAGAAGACTCCCTTTATGTCTTTGGCCCATCTTTTAATGGGATGGTTGTTTCTTTGGAGATTAGTTTTGAAGCGATTCAATTTTTTTCACTGTTGATATATTTTAGATATGAGGCCTTTGTCTGTTATATGGCTAGTGAAGATCTTCTCCCACTCTGTGGGCTTTCTATTTAGCTTGCTAGCTAGATCCTTTGCCATACAGAAGCACTGCAGTTTAATGCAGTCCCACTTATCCAAACTTTCTTTGATTTGTTGTGCTTCTGGGTCTTTATTAAGAAAGTTTCGACATGTGCCAAGGAGACCTAATGTATCTTCTGTTCTTTCTTTTAAAGTTGTTGGGGTATCTTCTTTTACCTTGAGGTATTTGATCCATTTGGAGTTAATCCTGGTTCAAGGTGACATAGAAATATCCAACTTTAGTTTTCTGCAGGTGCTTAATCAGTTCTGCCAGCACCACTTGTAGAAGAGGCTGTCTTTCTTCCATTCTATTTTTTGGCTCCCTTATCAAAGATTAGGTGGCCGTAGGTCTGTGGGTTGATGTCTGAGTCTTCAGTTCAATTCTATTGATCCTCAGGCCTGTTCTTGTGCCAGTACCAAACTGTTTTGCTTACTATAGCTCTGTAATAGAGTCTAAATTTTGGTATTGTAATTTATCCTGGGCTGTTCTTTCTGCTAATAATTGTTTTGCTATACGGGGTCTTTTACTATTCCATATGAAATTTTGGATTGCTTCTTCTGTTTCTTTAAATAATGACATTGGGGTATTAATGGGTATTGAATTGAATTTGTAGATAACTCTTGGCAAGACTGCCATTTTCATGATTTTAATTCTTTCAATCCTGTGGTTTTAGTTCTTGACACAGAATTCCTATCATTTTTGTTATTTCCTGAGTGCTATGAGAAACTTATTAGAAAATTCTTTGTGGAAGTGCACCCACAAGATGAAAGTCAACCAGAAGAAAAAACCACGAGATTAAAGTTTTATAGTCTTAGAAAGGGAAAGAGCTGAATCTTCTGCTGATGAATATCTGATGATGTATTCAATCATGGAAACACAAATGAAGCCTCCTTAAAAAATTTAAAGGACACAATTTAGGCAGTGTTTGCCAACAGAAATATGGAGATGTTTATAGGGAGGTACATGAGGCAAAATCATTGAGACTACATGCCTCTTTCTCCCAACAATTGTTCTGTGCATCTGTCCTCTACTTACTGGATGTCATACTTTCTGATAAACAGATAAACATAAACTGTGTTTTCTTGAAGTTTAATCATAAACCAAAAAGGATCATGTGAATCTCAATTTATAGCCAACTGATCAGAAACACAATTCTTGATCTGTGCTTGTGAGTGGCATCTGAGGTAGGAGATTCCCCAAATAAGTAATGTCTGAACTGAACTGAATCGGAGGATTCCCAACTGGAGTCCAATGGAAAACTGCTTGATGTTTGGGGAAAAATAATGGAAAATCAGTGTTGTTTTGATTAAATGGAGAAAACATTTTATAAGAAAATATTATACTTTCTTACTTCAAGATATTACAGGTCAAGATAATATTTCAAAAGCTGCCATCAGAGAACAAACACAAGTACTTTTTATTCTTTTTTGATTCTGTTCTGTGATCAGTCAGTCAGCCTATGGCTTCCACCTGGGTTGGGAGACTTGTCCTGGGACAATTCTTCAGAGATTGTTGCAGTTGTGAACAGTAAGGGACCACTGATGAAGAAAGAAAAGAAAAGAAAAGCCTCTTCTTGAGTATTAACAGCATTCGGTGAACATAGAGCATCGTTGAAATTTCATGTGGAAAACAGACCAAAGTAGCAGAGAACAGCTAAGTAGTTTTCCTTTGTGTTGTGGCCATTAAGTTCTCAACTCAGTATTGTTGACATAATAAAGGAATTTAGAGTGAATGAATGTGTCCCAGTAGCAAGGAGCATTGTCTAATTCTCTATATTAACATAATACTGCTTTCCCTGTTTCCCTCTGTAAACTTTTGTGTCTTTTTCAATCTCAGATTTGAGATAACACTGCTAGGACATGAGGTGAATTCAACCCACTTTTACAGTATACATCAAGGTTGCCTTCAGCATCAGATATAGAGGTGAGGTAGTCAAGATAATTATACATTCTTTAACTCTTCCTTTATTAAATAAGCTGTCCTAATGAACTAATTAACCATCAGGTTTGAAACACAATACAGTTTCATATTTTTCATTTTACTAGAACCTGTCAATCATGAAATAATTTAGTGTACTTGAATTCTGTTTCTACCATTTTTCTGTTTTATAGAGGAGAATATGAGTAAATTTGATTTTATAAACACTTCAAGCCACTAAGCTGAACAGAAAAACAAGTGAAAAATTTGTGTTACTATAATAGATTTGGAAAAGAGGAAAACAAATTTAAGCATAAAAATCCTTTAAAAATCATCAGTTGAGAATATCCAATATTAAGAAATTATTTGTTGTCTTGCTGATAAAATATGTATTTCACTTTCTTATATTTCATTTAATTAATGAGCTACTTAACTTGGTGCTGGGTATTTCTATGCATTCAGGCCATGTGTCACTTTTTCCTCCATACTCAAACTCCCATGTGCTGTGCTGGAATTGCTTGACTATTATCTTCTTATTGCTAATTACTCAGTCCTTAAGTTGATAAGGGGGGGAAGAATTAACTCAATATAATGAAAGAAATTATACAATATTAATTAAAAATATTATTTTACAGAAAGAAAGTGACAGAAATTCACTTACTATTTCACTTTATTAATTTGGAGCTAATTCTTTAATCAAATTGTATCAGAATAACATCTCATTTGAAAGCCCTGAAAATGAGCACAGTGAAAATGTTCAATAACCATTTGTTGGAAGTGTTAAGAAGATATGAATGAAGTGGTTAGGTTCAGGGCTTGGTTTACATGTAGGAAAATATTGTTTCCAGCTTGGTTAGTGATTCTGATCCTGAATATGAATAAAACAACAATGATAATCATTAAAGTGGCAGCACAATTAGAAATACCCTCACACAAAATCCACAATTGTTGAAAGGTTTTCTGACAAAAAAGAAAGATTTTCAATTTTCACTTTGTTTCTATTTTTCTATTCTTAAAAAAAACTTTTGACTGTTGCTAATTATTTACGAAATTAGACAGGACTTGTGATTATTTCTGAACCATTGGCAATAGTAATTTCTCCTGTCAGAAAACTTGTCCAAATATCTTTTTTATGAAAAATGGTGCTTATTATTAATGAAAAATAAAACTCGTTTCTTTAATTGATTCTTTGATGCTGTGGTTCAGTTCATCAGCTGCTATGTACCAGCCTGAGAAGGGCTGCTTGGTTCCTTTACTCACACATACTGAAGCTCCAAATGTAACTGTTCCACTTCCCAGAAGGGCTTTTTGCACAAATGACCTCCCAAAGTCCATTTTTCTCTTTCATAAAATGTCAACATTATAGTTTCTGGTACATACTAGGAACTTAAAACTAGTGTACCTATTTTTTTATTAACACAAATTCCAGTTTTACAATTTTTCATTAAAATATACTTCTACAATCATTTCTTTACATTTCTACATTGAACTGTGGGATGTTAAGCTGTTATTTTCAAATAAATTCAAAACATTGATTTATATTATTTTTACAAGTACAGAATATCTATAATTAGCCAGGTTTTGGGCTATAGCAGTGGAATTATGAACCAAGTGTGAGCATTTTATAAAATGTGATAACACGATGAATTAAGTTTTTCATTTATAATAAGTATTAATTCTTAAATACTCTATCATTACTTTGAAAGTGAGATACAAAAAGTACAATGATATAAGTTTAATATACCTTGAGTACTTCTACTTATATGCATATTAGCCGCATAGACACTATACAGGTGCATATAATAAATATGTAGTTAATAAATAGTGTGGCAAATATTTTATAATCTTTCCCACTTTTTATATATTCAAGTATATTCACATTACCGATGAGTGTATCATGAATACTTATTTGTAAAGTACTTTTCATCTGAAAGATATAATGCCCACCTACTCTTAGACAACATGATTTTTAAATCCATCATAGCACTAGAGAAATGTAAATATGTGTCAATTTATTTTCCAATGTCCTATGGTATTTTATTTCTTTTAACATCTCATTAGTATAAATAATGCAGTGACAAATTTTAACACTATGATATGTCATTTCATTTTCAGATGAGTCCAAGAGAAAATAGCAGTCATCAGAAAGGAGCAGATTCAGCCTGCTATTGCCAGTTTTATAATTTCCTGGATACACTACACATATTTCCATCTTCCATATGCATTTCAAGTCTATTTCCATCTTCATTTTCAGAGAATAATTTATTTTTTGAATACATAAAGAAATATTTATTATGACAATTGTTTTAATATTACATCTTTTTCAAAGGACGACATCAATATATTTAACACAGTGGTTTTTATAATATCATAAATGATTTTCTGAGGAAAATCATGCTAAGTGATTTTGTTCAAAAGTTTAACAAAAATTGGGCCGGGAGTTTGGCCTAGTTGTAGAGTGCTTGCCTAGCATGCACGAAGACCTGGGTTCAATTCCTCGGCACAACGTACATAGAAAATAAAGCTGAAAGTGATGCTGTAGGTCAAGGGTAGAGCTGTAGCCTTGAGAAAAATCCAAGGTCAGTGATCAGGCCCTGAGTTCAAGCCCCACAACTGGCAAAAAAAAAACATTAGTTTAACAAAAATTGCTGAATCAAGGCTGGGAGTTTGGCCTAGGGGTAGAGTGCATGCCTAGCATGCACGAAGACCCAGGTTCAATTCCTCAGTACTACATACATAGAAAAAGCCAGAAATGATGCAGTGGCTCAGGGTAGAACACTAGCCTTGAGGAAAGCCTAAGGACAGTGCTCAGGCCCTGAGCTCAAGCCCAGGATTGGCAAAAAAGAAAAATTGCTGAAGCAAAAATTTGGTAGGCATGTAGATAGATCAATAGATTAGAGAGTTAGATTGAGAGACTGATAGGTAAATAGACTAATGTTCTAAAACTGTATAATATTCACTAAGACAGTATAAAGAATAGTAAAAGACCCCGTATAGCAAAACAATTATTAGCAGAAAGAACAGCCCAGGATAAATTTCAATACCAAACTTTAGACTCTATTACAGAGCTATAGTAAGCAAAACAGTTTGGTACTGGCACAAGAACAGGCCTGAGGATCAATGGAATTGAACTGAAGACTCAGACATCAACCCACAGACCTATGGCCACCTAATCTTTGATAAGGGAGCCAAAAAATAGAATGGAAGAAAGACAGCCTCTTCTACAAGTGGTCATAGGGAACTCTATGTTTAGTGTTTTGAGGAATTGCCATACTGCTTTCCATAGTGGTTGAATGAGTTTGCATGCCCACCAACAGTGTAGCAGTGATCCCTCCTGGCCACATCCCCACCAGCATCTGTTGTTATTAGATTTCTTGATCATGGCAAATCCAATTGGAGTGAGGTTGAATTTCAGAGTTGTTTCGATTTGCATTTCTTTTATGACCAGAGTTGTCACTCATCTGTTTCCTTTCATCTATGCAGTAGCCTCCCCCAACTATTTGCTAAACGTTCACATACATTTTATTCATATCTCAGTTCACGTAATTTCTAGAGAATGTTCCTTACGTCTTCCCTGTCACAGTATAAAATATAAAATATAATATATAAAACAAATCTTAACATAATACTTAATTATTTAATATAATTATAATATATATATAGTATATATAACTATAATACATAATATAATTACTACATTATATTATATAATTGCTGTAATTATATTATAAATATTATATTATATAATTATATTAATATTTTTGATATATTATCATATATAATTATATATTAGTATAATGTATGATATAATTATGTACCATATTATATTGATATATTATATTATAGTATTTTATACTATAGATTATTTTATATCATTATATTAAATATAATTATATAACTTATATACTATATATTATATACACATATAAAATATATAATACATAAAATATATAATTATATATTTATATTATATATGATATAATATATTAACATAATATATATGATTGTGGCATATTCTGTTTTGGTCTGGTCTGCTTGGGGTTCTAAAGGCTTCTTGTATCTGAATGGTACTATTTTGAATGTTTGCAAATTCTTTGCTAAAATTCTTTTAAATATCCATCTTTTCCCTTTTTCTTCTTGCTATTGACTTTCCACAATACCTATTATGCTTATAATGGGTCTTCTGATTGTGTCTTGAAACTTTTGTAAGGCACATTGTGGATTCTTGTAATTTTTCAGAATAATCTGTTTTTCTCTCTAATATCTGGATTGCCTTTGATTCTAGGTTTTTTGTTTGTTTTTTTTTTTGCCAGTCCTGGGCTTGAGCTCAGGGCCTGAGCCCTGTCGTTGGACTTCTCAAGGTTAGCACTCTACCACTTGAGCCTCAGCACAATTTCCGGCTTTTGTCTATGTATGTGGTACCAAGGAATCGAACCCGAGTCTTCGTGCATGCTAGGCAAGCACTTTAACCACTAGGCCAAACTCCCGGCCCCTATCTTCTACTTTTTTAACTGTTCTATTGCTTGGTTATTTTATGTGGGAGTTGAGATTCTTTAATTTTCCATTTTACTTGTGTTTCTATGATTTATTCTGCCTGTTTGGAAACAAAAGCAAACCCAATACTACAACAGAACACAATTTTAAATAAATCATCAACCAAGAGTGCTATAATTGCAGACTTTAAATGTTCAAAATCATGAACTGGCAATCTACCTAGCTTACTCTCCATTTCTTTGTTTGGGAAGGGTTACTGTGGTTTAGGAATTGAGATTATATATATCATTATATCCAGTGAGCAAATATGTTCTAAGTAATTAAACAATCAAAACTCAATTGAAGAGCCAGTTAGAAACAGCAAAAATGGAAACAAACATAATCTAACACCTCACAGACAAATCTATGACTCTATAGACATAATGTTTTATTACATAGATTAATATGTATCTATGACATACACACCCTTAGCGTAATTTTTATTATGTTCTAAAATCTGCCAGTTATTGTATATAGAGATTCCCTTCCTGAATACTTGTTTGTTAAATATGCCATTTGAAATATGTTGTAAAAATCAATGTTAATAAATTCTTTAAAAAATTAGACAAAAGGCTAGAGAAAACAAAAAAATTGTGATGTACATAGTTGTGCTGGTCAATTTAGTATGGCTTTTTTTCTGGATATTTGGGTAGATACCCAGAAGTGGGATTGCTAGGTCAAAGGGGAGCTCTGTGCTTAGTCTTTTGAGGAACCTCCACACTGCTTTCCAGATGGTTGGACATGTTTATACTCCAACCAACAATGTAGTAGTAATCCCTTCTGGACACATCCCCACCAGCAACACTTATTATTAGATGTCTTGTTAATGACAATTCTAAATGGAGTGAGGTGAAATCTCAAAATTGTTTTAATTTGCATATCTTTTATGGCCAGAGATGTCAAGCATTTCTTCATGCACCTACTGGCTATTGTTAATTCCTCTTCAGGGAGGTCTCTATGTCTTTAGTGCATCTTTATTGGGGCGGTTGCTTCTTTGAGGGTTTCTTTTTAGAAGATTTAATTTTTTGAGCTGCAGGTATATTTTAGGCAAGAGAAGATCTTTTCCCACTCTGTGGTCATCCTGTTTACCTTGCTGAATATATCCTTTCCCATACAGAAACTCTGCAGTATAATGGTGTCACATTTATCCAACCTTTCTTTAATTTGTTGTGTTACTGGGCATTTATCAAGAAAGTTTTATCCTGTGCCATGTAGCCCAAGTGTTTTTCCTATTTCTTCCTGTAAATATTTCAGAGTATCTGCTTTTACCTCGAGTACTTTGATCCATTAGGAGTTGATTCTGGTGCATTGAGACAGATAAGGATCCAAATTAATTTTCTACAAGTGTTTAGCCAGTTCTCCAAGTACCATTTTCTGAAGAGCCACTATTCTTGATTCCTTTATCAAAGATCAGGTGGCCATATGTCTGTGGGTTGATTTCTAGGTCTTCAGTTCTTTCCATTGGTCTTCAGGCCTGTTCTTGTGACAGTAAAAAGCTGGGTTTTTTTTGTTTTTGTTTTTGTTTTGTGTGTGTGTGCGTGTGTGTGTGTGTGTGTGTGTGTGTGTGTGTGTGTGTGTGTGTGTGTGTATGTGTTTACTATAGCTTTGTAGAAGTGTTTGAAATTTGGTATTGATATTCCTCTAAAGTTGTTCTTTCTGCTAAGGATTATTTTTGCTATGTTCATGGCAGCATTATTCACCATAGCTAAGACATGGATGCAACCCAGATGCCCCTCAGTTGATGAATGGATCGTAAATATGTGATATATTTACTCCACGGAATTTCATGCTGCCATCAGAAAGAATGACATTGCCTCATTTGTAAGGAAATAGAAGAGTTGGGAAAGAATCATATTAAGTGAAGTAAGCAAGACCCAAAGAAACATAGGCTCCATCGTTTCCCTCATTTGTAACAATTAGTATACTGTTTAGTATTCGCCTAACAGAGGATCATAATCACTATAAAACTGTGTACATATGTCCATATAACATGAGGCTAAGCGAAATGTATTCCAGAAACAAGAGGTTTATCATTGTGATGGTTGTTCTTAATGTACTATGTGAAGCTATTTTTCTCTTCTTTTCCCCTTAAGGTTTATCTCGTGTTGTTACTATATATGACTTTGGTATTTGGTGTATTTTATGTATGTTTACTTGTGTAGTTGAACGTGGGATGGTAAAGGAAAAACAAGATGAGTTGGAGTGGGTGGTTGGAAGAAATGGGCAGAAAAACATGTCAATGGGCAACAATTTTCAAGAAGTAATATACCCACTATCTGATGAATATAACTGCAACCCCTCTGTACCCCACCCCAACAACAAAATAAAATTTAAAAAAGGAGAAAAGGGGCTGGGAGTTTGGGCTAGTAGTAGAATGCTTGCATAGCATGCATGAAGACCTGGGTTTGATTCCTCAGTGCCACATACAAAGAAAAAAAAGCCATAACTGGTTCTGTGGCTCAAGTGGTAGAGCTCTAGCTTTGAGAAAGCCCAAGAACAATGATCAGACCCTAAATTCAAGGCCCAGGACTGGCAAAAAATGGAGAAAGAATTGGAAGTAAATGGAAATTGGTTAAAGTGTAACTAAAACAAATATTAAGAAATACAATGAAAAATAGGGGGAGGATCATATAAGAATATACAAATAAAGAGAAAGGAAAATACAATAACTATGACTTAAAATCAAGAATAAAATAAAAATATATAAATAATAAAATTTTGAAAATATAAGTAAATAGAGAAATGGGAGAAAATTGAGCAATCAAAAATGTAGCTAGAATTAAGTATGCCCATAATTAAGAAAGAGGCCTAGTGATCACCACAGATTAAACAGAAGCAATGAAAAAAACAAACAAACCATATTTTCCAACTTGTTTTGGGGATGTTGTGTTTCCCCAATGTCCTCAATTCACTCTCTTAGTTGAGTAATTTCTTTGTGATGGCCAGCTTACCTTGTGGTGTAGTTTGACTCATAAGCCTTCTTGATATGATACTGTTGCTGTTATCTAATTTCCCTCAAGCAGGCCTGTTGAACTGTACTTACAGCTGAAAGTAAATAGATGAGTTCTCAAATGACTTTGTTTGAGAGGTCACAATATTGTTCTGTATGGCAAACTTGGAGTCTATGTAGACTTTCTCCCAGACTACCTTAATGGGAGGGTGAGTAGGTTTGTGTGGTAAAAGAGGAAAGAGGTACCTATTTTTAAAATTTTTATTATATTGTCAGGATGATATATATAGGAACTAATTACATTTGTATGTAGTGAATGCATTACTTCTTGAACATTGTTACCACTTCCCCAAGTGGGAGGGTAGCAGGGTATAAAATTAACCCTCAAAAATCAACTTCCTTCCTCTATGCCAACAGTGAGAGGAATGAGGCAACAATCAGGAAAGCAACTCCTTTTGCAATAGCCTCAAAGAAAATAAAGTACCTAGGAATTATCTTAACTAAGAATGTAAAGGACCTTTTTGATGAAAACTTTAAAACCCAAGGGTTTTTGTATGCTACTCATAACCTCTTAGGTGAGATTAAGTATTGCTTATACTGTGGATTATCTGGAATCACTGGCTTTCCTTGAGAAGGGATAGTGCCTGAAACCTTCCTTTTAGCCATGCCTGAAGTTACATTCGGCTTTTATGTCCTGTCTACTCTTTTTATTCAGTGCGGTTTCAGAGACTTTTGATTTTGAAATTCCACAATTTCCAGCTAGCTGCACTCTGAGCTCTATTTTGTCTGGAATGCTGAGCTTAGCTTTCTTTCAGTTGAAGCGCAGAGCTTGGACTAGCTAAGCAAGACTGCTCCCCCTGGGCATCTGGTTCTTTTCAGGATGCCTCGCCCAGGATTGATGTTTTGTCTTCATCCAGAGAAGGAACATGAATGGACAATAGATTCCTTTGCCCCTTCAAAAATGGCCCCAATTCTCTTGCAATTGTTTCATGCCAGATATTTTGGCAGGTTATATGCCACTTTCAAAGATAGTATTCTTCTCGTGTAGGGGGGGAGGGCTTACTGCCATATGATGTTCTTTTGGAGGGAGGATTGTTTTGTGGGGTACTCACACTTTCCCTTTATGTTTCCAGACATCCACGATGTGATTTTTTCTGAGTCCATCTATGGCCATCTGAGAGGTAGATCCCATTCTTGGTTTTTAAAATTGTGCTGAAGGTGAGTGGAATGTCAGCATGTATGTTGTAAGTATCATCATTGCTGCTGCCTCTGCCTCGACTCACTAAGCTGCCCCCACTGTCAGCAGGCACTTAATTCTCTCTTCTTATTCAGGCCAGTTATAAATTTTGTCTTTGTTATAAATCTCAGTGTAATTAGAGCTTACTTGCTGTGACTCTCTAGATGTGGATAGCTTGATGGATCCCAAAAATTCTTGTTTTGACAAAGCTATATTGGTTCCCTGGTCTTTCTACCTTCCATCATCATCTCTGAGTTCCTCAGGAGTGAAAATTTAAGAAGGGTATTAATTTGTCTCAGTTCTCCATTCTGGATTTATATAATATATTCAAACACAAATGCTACATAGAGCTTTATGTACAAGTTTGAGGTTTTAATGTAACCTTTCACAGTAGCCTATGTTAAATTAATTTGGTTTCCAATTAAAATCTTCAAACACTGAGTTTTATTGCCACTCAAATGGTATTGTCACTGTACCTCTTCATATAATTGTTTGAAATCTATTTTGTTAGTAAATTTTAAAGTTTGTCCAAAGAATATGATCACAACATTCTGATATATCTAAAATTCTTGAAGGAACAAATCACACAACAGGAAACAATTATCTCAAACTTAGTAGGCTACAAACTAACGACCGAGGTTTTTTCCATTTACTCTTTCTGCTCTTGAACTGCTCGTTTTTAATTTTTAACTGTGTCTCTTTGTCAGTTATGCAAATCAAAATGTTGACAGGACCACAAGTTTTCAGCTTTGCCTCTAGTGAAATAACTTCAACATTCCAACATTCTTTTTTTCTTCCAGTCCTGGGCTTGAGCTAAGGGCCTAAGCAATGTCCTTGGACTTTCTCAAGGCTAGAGCACTACCACTTGAGCCTCAGCACCACTTCTGGCTTTTTCCTATGTATGTGGCACTGCGGAATCGAACCCAGGTCTTGCTGCATGCTAGGCAAGCACTCAACCACTAGGCCAAACTCCTGGACCAACACTCTTATTTTTTACTTTAACATTCTTATCCTATCAAGAAAATACATTAAATGGGATAGAATTATTCCTTCATAGATGCATATTTATTTTCATTCTTTTTCTTCCTTCCCCCTTCTGCCTCCCTCCTTCCCCCTCCCTCCCTTCCTTCCTTCCTTCCTTCCTTCCTTCCTTCCTTCCTTTCTTCCTTCCTTCCTTCTTGCCTTTATTTCTGAAAGTAGTGAATAGGTGGTTCCCAGAGCATCAAATATAATAAAACGCAATGGTGAGCAAAACAAAATTTACAGCTGTTGAGTAGAATATATAGCTCTTCCATTGCATTTTAAAGGTAAATGTGTGACTTTTTTCAGTTTCTAAAATACACAGGATGGCCTATCTCATTGCATACATGCACATTCTGTGGGAAAGTAACATGAATCATATTTGTGCATAACAAGCCTGAAAAATGTGACATAAAAAGGCATGAATGTGCTTCCTGAGTGTTCACTTTATTGGTACTGTATGTTACAAAATGTTTTTCTAACATTCTTGATTTTTATTGCTGATGCTGTACCCTTCACATCTTCAAAAAGTGATTTGCACTTAAAATGAGGGAGATTATCTTTTCAGAAAAAAATGAGCACTTGGTGTTATGTTTTTCCATTTTTGGCAAATAACATCAAGAGAAGCAGAATGGGTTAGATGAGATGCATAGGGTTGCTGAGATGCTGGAGAGCTGAGATCATCATGTAGCATGAGATAGAATCAAGTTTGGTTTTCAAAATGGATCTTATTTATCATATCATTTTTCATATTAAAAATAAATATGTTCAATATAGCTTTAATGGCTGATATTTTTAGTTATTTTCCTTCATTGTAATCATTCTTTTTCATACTTAAAACATTCAATAGATTTTTTTTAATAGAGATGATAGCATAAGTGGTGCTATGAAGGTTTTTAGGCATGTTTTTCTTATCAATCTGGTGATAGAAATCTTAAAAAAAGTGGAAGAAAGAAATGAGACATAATTGATTTTAGATCCCCAGAGTCAACAAAAATTTTGAGGAAATCAAGGCATAAATATGTACAATCTTTGAATTGTACCATTCCCTTTCCAAATTAGCCTATCTTTTCACTTTTTACCACCCCCCCGTCTACCTAAAACTATTAAAGATGTCTCTTGGATCTAGAGAGGAATAATACAATTTCTATTCATAGAAGTGTTTCCTACACGTATGTGTTCAAGGGGCTTTATGTTTTTCTATCACAGTTGTAAAGTTTCAGTTCTTTCAATGAAGGTACACTTGATTCATTTTGTAGTATTTTTTTGTGTAATGTAAGACATATAGATCTAGATTAGTTCTTCTACATGTGGATATTTAATTTTCTCAGTTACAATTTGTTGAAAAGGCTATCATTCCTCCAATCAATGTTTTTATAGTGTTATCAAAAATCTGATACCTGTAGTTGTATGGGTGTATTTTTGAATATTTCATTCTATCACATTATTTTGCATGTCTGTTTTCAAGTGAGTACCAAGCTCTTTTTGTGACTATGGCTCTATATTCTGGTATCTCTCTCATATCCAGAATGAAGATCTTTAAAAATGGAATGAAAGGGAAAAAAAAGGAAACTGGGAGTGGGAACAAGAAAAGCAAAGAAAATACAGAGCGAGGAGGTAAAAAAGAATGAATGTGATCAATTTACTTAATTTGACTGCATGAAAAAATAATAATAAATGTAAATTGCTTCCACTACAATGGAAAGCACATTGGCGATTCCTTAAGAAAAGAAAAGAAAATATATATATTGTATACATGCTTATTAGGTTATTTGAAATAGGATAGGCTAGTGGGGAAAACAAGATGAGGGATGGGGGTGGGAGGAGGGAACTGGGGACCAAGACATGAGAAAGGGTATCAATGTTTGTGAAGTAATGCATCTTGTATTTGGTGAATAAAATGTAACCCTTCTATTAATTAAAATAAAATATATGAAGAGAAAAAGAAATATTTTGTGATTCAGCAATACCTGTATTGGACATTTATTTGGCATATTACAAGTCAGGATACTGTAAATCCTTTTGTGCAACCATGTTCATTACTGTTCTGTTTACAATAATTAAGGTATAGAAACAGACCAGATGTTCTTGAATAGACAAATGGATCAAGAAAATTATATGCCTGTATATATATATATACGTAGTGTGTATTATATATGCATGTATATATATATATATATATGAGAGAGAGAAACAGAGAGAGACAGAGATAGAGAGGAATTTTACCCAACCATTTGGAAATATATTATTATATCATCTGCAGAGAATTTAATTGATCTGGAAAAAATGTTAAGTCAGGACTAAAGAGATCAGATTTCTCTCTCTCTCTCTCTCTCTCTCTCTCTCTCTCTCTCTCTCCATATATATATATATATATACACACACATATGCACACACACTTATACTGAGTTATATGAAAATACATACAAATGTGTTAAATAAAGTATGGTTTATGCCCAAGAGAAATCAAATGATGTTCCTCCTTGGAACTTACAGACTGACAAAATGCGTACCAAGAAACTGATATTTGGGAATTATGGAGGGGAAAGTCAAGGAGAAGGAGATGGATACATGAGTAGAAAGGAAGAGAATGTAGTCATTATATTCAATGTATATCCCATGATACTAGGAAAATTGAGAGTTTGGGTGGGGATGAAAGAAATGTGCAAAATAATGAAAGTGGTGAAATTAATAAAGATGCGTTGTACACAAGAACTGATTTGTCAAACTGTAACCCCTTTGTACAACTACAAGGATATAAAATATAATGGAAAAAAGAGAGTAATTATTGCTTTTACAATTAATATCTACAAATGCTAACAAAATTGTTAAAGACTTTAGGAAAGAAATTCTTTCAAAATCAGCAGCACTGTCTTTGGGATTTTGATGGGGATTGTATTGAATTTCTTTATCAATTTTGGCAGTATAGCCATTTTCACTATATTGGCTCTCCCTCGCCATGAGCACGGGATGTCTTTCCATTTCCTAGTATCCTCTATTGTCTTTCGTTAGGCTTTTATAGTTTTCATTGAATAATTCCTTTACATCTTTGGTTAAGTATATTCCAAAGTATTTTATCTTTTGGTTTCTATTGCGAATGGGATCATTTTCTTGATTTGGCCTTCTGTTTGTGTACTGTTGGTGTACAAGAAGGCTACTGACTTCTGAAGGTTAATTTTATATCCTGCCACTTTTCTAAAGTAGTTTATTAATTCTAGAAGTTTGGGAGTGGAGTTTGTTGGGTCACTCAAGTAGAGAATCATGTCATCTGTGAATAGGGTTAGTTTAATTTCTTCATTCCCTATGTGGATCCCTTTGATGTCTTTTCTTGCCTTATTGCTCTGGATAAGGGTTCAAGCACTATACTGAAGAGAAGTGGAGAGACTGGGCATCCCTGTGTAGTTCCTAATTTTAAGGTGAATGGTTCCAGTCTTTTTCCATTTAGTATAATACTGGCTGTAGTTTTTTTTCATATATGGCTTTCACTATTTTGAGGAAAGACATTCTTTACAGAAATAGAAGATATAATCCAAAGATTCATATGGAACAAGAAAAGATCTAGAATAGCAAAAACAATTCCTGGCAAAAACAGCAATGGTAGTGGTATTACAATACCAGACTTCAAAGTCTACCATAGAGCCTTAATAACAAAAACTGTTTGGTATTGGCACAAAAACAGACCAGAAGATCAGTGGAACAGAATAGAAGACCCAGAAATAGAACCACATACATATAGGCAACTTGTATTTGACAAAGGAGCCAAACACATACAGTGGAACAAACACCGTCTATTCAATTATTGGTGCTGGCAAAACTGGGCAACCACATTCAGAAAACTAAAAATTGACCCTAGCATTTCACCATGCACAAGCATTAACTGAAAGTGGATCAAAGACCTCAATATCAGACCAGAAACCGTGAAACTGCTACATGATAAAGTAGGAGAGACACTGGAACTCATAGGCAGAAGCAAAAGATTCCTGAACAGAATCCCAGAGTCACAACAGATTGGAGAGAGACTCGATAAATGGGACTACCTAAAAATAAAAATTTCTGTACAAATAAAAACATAGTTGTGAAAGTAGAGAGACAGCCAACCAACTGGGAAAAGATATTCACCAACAATACATCTGACAAATGCTTAATATCCAGTATCTACAGAGAACACAAGAAACTGATCCCCCCAAAACCCAATAAACCTTTCACGAAATGGGGAAGGGAACTAAAGAGAGACTTATCAAAAGAAGAGATTAAAATGGCAGAAAAGCATATGCGAAAATGTTCATCATCTATGGTCATAAAGGAAATGCAAATAAAAACAACCCTAAGATACCACCTTACCCCAACAAGAATGGCCAAGATTTTGAACTCAGACAATGACAGTTGCTGGCGGGGTTGTGGAGAAAAAGGAACCCTACTACACTGCTGGTGGGAATGCAGACTAGTTCAGCCACTCTGGAAAGCAGTGTGGAGGTTTCTTAAAGAACTGAAAATAGACCTTCCCTATGTTCCCGCCATACCACTTCTGGGCATATATCCTGAACATCTTGACCCAAGATATTATAAGGACACCTGCTCAGCTATGTTCATCTCTGCATTATTCACAATAGCCAGGCAATGGAAACAATCCAGATGCCCTACTGCAGATGAATGGATACAGAAAATGTGCTATATATACACAATGGAATTCTACATAGCCAACAGTCAAGATAAAATAATGGCATTCGCAGGGAAGTGGATGAATCTAGAGTGAATCATGTTGAGTGAGACAAGTCAAGACCTAAGGAACAAAAGGCACATGGTATCCTTAATATGAGACTATTAAATCCAAAGAGTACAAGAGCGAGGACTCAATAACTGCATACCCAAAGCTATGAACATGGTAATGGAAATATAAACATAACTATATAGATATAAAAACCGATGACTCTGTAGACATAATGTTTTATTTCATAAATTAATATGTTTCTATGACATACAAACCCTTAGCCCAATTGTGATTAAGTTCTAAATACAAGTCCCAGTGATTGTAAATAGAGATTCCCTCCTTGAACACCTGTATGTTAAACTTGTCATTTAAAATATGATGTAAAAATCAACGTTAATAAATTCTTTAATAAAAAAGTAAAAAAAAATCAGCAGCAAGAAAAATTTTCCTTATGATCTGTTTGCCAACTCATTTGATATGGATTCCAATTCCCACGTTTTCCAAATTGATTCTTTCAAATATCTTCAGCTACATCAGGGGGAAATAATGACAAGATATAAACTGAAATATCTCTACATAATATGACCTCTCAACTTTAAAAAATGTGCTCACTTAGTGTTTCACAAACAGTGAATTGCATCTCCATTCAACAATTATTCTCTTTAGTGAAGTACTCAGTAACAGCCTGGAACTTTTGCCTTTTCTAGAAGAGTGAATCTGAAAATGTTATTTTCAATATGACACTTAGAAAAATCTCCAAATAGTGAGTAAACTTACTTTCGTAATAGTTAGAATGAAAATTTACAATGTCTTCTTTCTATGGTGCATTCTTACTGGCCTCTCTGCCCTAGATATGGAGATATATGTCTGTTGCAGCGTTTTTACATTATTATTTTCCTGCTTCTGAAACTTTTCTATACATTTTGCTTCCTGTCTCAAGTCTTCTCTGGTTAAGGGGCAATTTATTCAAGGTATCTTTTCTGATCTATGGATGTAAATTGAAGTTAGGAGTCCTACTTTCTCCTGCGTCAGTATGTTCATTAATACCTGGATTTTTTTATTTTAATTCTATTCTTTTCTATCAATACTGAACAAAATATCATGAAGACAAAGAAAGTTATGTGCTTTATTCATTACTATATCCTCAAACAAATGAAACAATGAATAAATTACTAAATGGTTGAATGGGTAAATTAACATATGGCTAACATGCACTACATAAATCACTATTGTAGGTGTGTATATGCATTTTTAATTTCAAATTGTTCCACAAACATCTTATCATGCTCTCCAATTTTGTTGTCGCTGGGATCCTTCTCGGGCATTTGGGAGGGGGTTGAAGTGGCAACAAATAATCCCGGGAACACAGATTCCACAGACCAGACTCAAGGTGCAGATCTAACTTAATTTAAAAATGTGGTCACTCATACACAGCACATCATCCAATGGCAGCCACTTCATACCACCAACAGCAAATAGGGCCTCTCTGTTGCACCCGTCAACTAATGGTGTCCTGAGACACGTGACTTTTCCAGGAGCTCCTGCTCCTGAGTGCTCTCAGGTTCCTTACTGACCACCTCACTGGGCATTCCCAGGGGCGTACATGCCTGAAGGCACGGGGTCACCAGGTTTTCCCAGGTGTGTACATGCCTGAAGGCACGGGGTCACAGAAGTGGATATCAATCTAGTCTTCTGAGCCACAAGCTAGAAGGCCCCACACAACTTTATCTTACTTTGACTTACATAGAGCATCATATGTTTTGTATAATTTATATTGTAAGTCATTCATTGAACTTCTTGTTTGATAGTGACATCACAGACACTGAAGTCTCTCCAAATATGCACTACATCGAACTTAGCTACACATTGAAATGCTGATGTATTCAGCCAGCCTTGACACTTGTTATTGTGGGGTTTTTTGTACCATCAATACATGTTAATATATCTCCTGCCATGTTCTTTTGTTGTCATTTGTTTTGCTGTCTGCCATAACATTAATGATCAGCTGTGGAGCGGATGTTTTTGAAGTATAATTGATAACAGTGTCATAAAGATTGTGTGGAGTCAAAGGCCAACAAGCTTGACTGAGGAGGAGAAAGTTTGGTCAGTTGATACATTGCTTTGGTGAAAGAAGTTTCATACTTGCCATGCCTCAACTGCTTCAGGATACAGCCAGCCATTTTTAAACAGAAGCCACAGCTGTGTGGCAATACCTGCTCTTTTGATTATTTTTTACCATTTTGACATTAATTTGTCATTTTGAATTTGTCTATTATTTCATTATTTAATACCATGCCTCCTAAATTTGTGTTGTCCTATACTCTACGAAAGTTGTTTCTCCAAACCTATACTTTATGATACAGAAATTTGACTTGCTGTTATCAGCTAACCAGTCTTCTTTATTAATTCTTTGCATTATCAAATTCGATTCCCAATATCATTTTAATATAGTAAATTCTTAGATCATCAGGATAATCCGACCTGTGCCACCCCATATAACGAAATGCTATTACACAATTACTAAATACCCAGTGATTTTTGTAGTTATAATGGTTTCATGTGAATATCAGCATACTTGTCATTTTATATAATCATAACTCAGAATATTAGAGAGGACCAAATCAGCACTTGTTTCAGCTCCAAAATAATGTTCCTAAGAAAATACAAGCTTTTGAAATACATTAAATTACCTACATTATTATAATTTTAGAGTAAATCATGTGTAAATCTTATTCATAGATTTTATTTTCTAAACACTGAATAATTTTACCAAATATAAAGATACTTGTGAAAAGATATACTAACGCCACTAGCACAATGATGTTCATTGCAGCACTATTTACCATAGCAAAAGTATGGACCCAACCCAGATGCCCCTCAGTATATGATTGGACCAAGCAGATGTGGTAATTATACAAAATGGAATTCTATACTGCCATCAGACAGAATGACATCACCCCATTTGTAAGAAAATGGAAAGTCTTAGAAAAAAATCATATTTAGTGAAGTAAGCCAGACCCAAAGGAACATAGGCTCAATGGTTTCCCTCATTTATAATAATTAGTATACACCTAGGCCTCTCCTAGCACAGCATTACAATAGCGCAAAACCTAGATACATAAGGTCATATAGGATGAGGCTAAATGAAAGGATCTCCAGGACATGGAAGCAAGAGCTTTATCTTGTGCGATTGTTGTTCTTAATGTACTATGTTATTTCTCTTCTCTTTTGTTGCCCTTTAGTTAACTGAATATTGTTACTGTATCTGATATTGGTACCTGGCCTATTATATATACATTTATTTGGGGTTTTTTTGAATATGAAAGAGAAGGGGGGGAAACAAGATGATTGGGAGGGAGGGCACTGAGGACAAAATCATGAGAAGGGTTATCAATATGTGAGAAGTAATGCATCCACTATCTGGCTAATATAGCTCTAAGCCCTCTATACATTACAATAATAAAAAAATACTTGTAAAATTTGTCTCTGTACCTAATTTCCATTTTTATTCAGTAGCAGAATTCCTTTATGGCATATGCATGATCATGGGTTCTATCTCAAGGCACACATAAAATTAAAATGGAAAAAATTCATTCACTTCATATTATGTATTCAGCTTTGTGTTGTTCTTGGGTGTAGGAAATATAACTTACAAAAAAACTCCCATCACAGATGTTGTGATACAGTAAGAAAGACAGATAAATAAATTCAATTATAATGTAGATTAATAAGTGATCATAGGAAAAACATATAACAAATTATGTGAGCAAGAAAATATAGTGAGACCGGCATTGTGACTCACGCTTGTAATCCTAGCTACTCAGAAGGCTGAGATCTGAAGATTTGATTTATTCTGCCTGTTTTGAAAGAAAAGCAAACCCAGCACCATAACAGAACACAATTTTAAGTAAAAAAATAAAGTCAGAGTGCTATAATAGCTCACAGGATCAATACAAAATAGGAAAGGACCCTTAACATTTTCAGGAAGAAAAGATTAATTATTTAAACTCAAACCAATTAGAATAACTGCATATTTCTCAGCAAAGATCAAGAAAGCCAGAAGAGCCTGGAATATGGTATGTTACACCTCAAATGAAAGCAAACAACACCTAAGAATGGTATACCCAGAAAGGTCTCCTTTATAACCCAGGAACAAATGCTTCTCACAAGGAAAATTGAAACAAATTTTCTCCACGAAATCAGAACTAGGGAAGATATTTAAAAAGATATTACAGAGAGAAAATAAGCAAGAACATGATATTGGCACTGAGATGGCCACTAACCAGACAACCAAATACATATTTTAATATATTTTATTGTAATTAATAGAAGTGTTACATTATATTCACCAGATAGAAGGTGTATTACTTCACATACATTGATACCCTTTCTCATGTCTTGGTCCCCATTTCCCTCCCCCCACGCCTGCCCCTCAACTTCTTTGCCCCCCCTTCCCTACCTGATTTCAGATAACCAAATATGCATATACACAATATATCCGATAACAAGGTGAAATACTATATACATATTGTAAGAGTCAATGAAGCACAGCTCCTAATAAGGTGATAACAGCAGGATCCACCAAATATCAGTCCTCACGCTCAATATTAATGAACTTAACTATGAATGTAAATGACATAGGCTGACAATTCAATCAAAAATCAAGGCCCAAATATATGTTGTCTTCAACAGACATATTTTGCCTAACAAAAGCAAAATATTCTGAAAGTTAAAGACTGGAATAAACCAGGCCCTGGTGGCTCAAACCTGTAATCCTAGCTGCTGAGGAGGCTGAGATCTGAGGATTGTAGTTCAAAGCTAGCCCAGGCAGGAAAGACCATGAGACTGTTATCTCCAATTAACCACCATAAAACCAGAAGTGGCACTATTTCTAAAGCTAGCCTTGAGCTGAAGAGCTCAGAGACAGTGCTTAGGCCTCACAGCTAACAAAAAATTAAAAAGAGACTAAAGTAAAATTTATCAAGCAAACAGCCCCCATATACAGGCCAATGATGCATCCTTACTATCACATAAAATAGACTTCAAATTAAAATTAGTGAGAAGAGACAAAAAAGGATATTATATATTAATATAGGTTTCTCTCTTACAGAAGGTGTAACAATTCTAAAATTTATACATCAGATGCCTAAGCACCTAATACTATTAATCCTAATATCCTAGTAATCATCAAACTAATACTATTAATCCTAAAAAAAATCACATAGTGCCAAAAATATTTATTGCTGTTATTTTTTTTTGACAGTCGTGGATTTCAGCTCAGGGCATGAGCACTGTCCTTGAGCTTTCTCAAAGCCAGAGCTCTACCACTTGAGCCACAGCACCACTTCTGGCTTTTTTCTATGTATGTGGGACTGAGGAATAGAACCTGGGTCTTCGCACATGGTAGGCAAGCACTCTGCCACTAGGCCAAACTCCCAGTCCCTGATGCTGTTATTTTCTTTTACACTTTCATTTGAACTTCATAAATGTTAGTTATTGCATAAAACTGACTAGAAAAATACAACCTCAAGATGAGCCCTATTGGCTCATTCCTATAATTCTAACTGTGAAGTAAGCTGAGAATCACATTTTGAAGACAGCTCAAGTATAAAAGTCAGAGACAGACAGAGACAGAGGGACACAGAAAGACTGACAGAGAGAATGGGGAGGAGAGAGGAGAGCAGAGGAGAGGAGAGGAGAGGAGAGGAGAGGAGAGAAGAGAAGAGAAGAGAAGAGAAGAGAAGAGAAGAGAAAAATACAGCCTCAATTTTAGTTTAGTTAGTATTGAATAGTAGAGTTCTATTAAAACATTTCATCCATATACCATACATAATTCTATTACTGACAAAAACAAGTACAAAATAATGGGAAATTCAATAAATGATAGAATATATCAGTTAAGGTACACATAGATAAATTGATTTATCCCTATTTGTAATGTCTGATAGAATAGAAGCCATGATAATTTTTCTTTATTTTTATATATTTTTATTGTAATTAATAAAAGGGTTACATGATATTTGCCAGATAGAAGGTGCATTAATGCATATATATTGATACCCTTTCACATGCATTTCTTTTATGACCAGAGACGTTGAGCATTTCTTCATGCATCTATAGGCCATTTTTGTGGGATGGTTGTTACTTCGGAGATTAGTTTTGGGGTGATTCAATTTTTTAAGCTGTTGATATATTTAAGATATGAGGCCTTTGTCTGTTGTTTGGTTGGTGAAGATCTGCAGTTTCATGCAGTCCCACTTATCCAGTCTTTCTCTTATTTGCTGTGATTCTTGGCCCTAAGTAAGAAAGTTTTGACCTGTGCCAAGGAGGCCTACTGTATCTCCTATTCCTTCTTGTAAAGTATTCAGTGTGTCAGCTTTTACCTCTAGGTCTTTGATCCATTTGGAGTTAATTCTAGTACAGGGTGACAAAGAAGGATCCAACTTTAGTTTTCTGCAGGTGCTTAACCAGTTCTGCCAGCACAACTTGTTCAAGAGGCTGTCTTTCTTCCATTCTATTTTTTTGGCTCCCTTGTCAAAGATTAGGTGGCTATAGATCTGTGGTTTGATATCTGGGTCCTCAGTTCTATTCCATTGGTCTTCAGGCCTGTTCTTGTGCCTGTACGAAGCTGTTTTGAGAATTATAGCTCTGTAATAGAGTCTAAAGTTTGGAATTGAAATTCCTCCGGTGCTGTTCTTTCTGCTAAGAAGTGTGTTTGATATACGGGGTCTTTTTTTATTCCATGTGAAATTTTGGATTGCCTCTTCTATTTGCTTAAAGAATGCCATTGGGATAATGATGGGTATTGCGTTGAATTTGTAGATAGCCCTTGCCAAAGTTGTCATTTTCACGATCTTGATTCTTCCAATTCAGGAGCATGGGAGGTTTTTCCATTTCCTTAGTTCTGCTTTAATTTCCTTTTTTAGGGTTTTAAAGTTTTCATCAAAAAGGTCCTTTACATTCTTAGTTAAGCTAATTCCTGGGTACTTTATTTTCTTTGAGGCTATTGAGAAAAGGTTGCTTTCCTGATTAGTGCCTCGTTCTTCTCACTGTTGGGATAGAGGAAGGCAATTGATTCTTGAGGGTAAATTTTATAGCCTGCTACACTTCCACAGTTTTGAATCAGGTCAAGGAGCTTGGGAGTAGAGTCTATAGGATTCTTTAAATACAGAATCATGTCATCTGCAAAGAGGGAGAGTTTTACTTCCTCATCCCTACTTGGATCCACTTTATGCTTGCCTCTTGCCTTATTGCACTGGCTAGGTTTTCTAATACTATGTGAAATAGGAGTGGAGAGAGTGAGCATCCTTATCTCATTCCTGATTTTAGAGGGAATGGCTTTAGCTTTTCACCATTAAGTGTAATACTAGCAGTGGGTTTGTCATATACAGCCTTTATTATATTGAGGAATGTTCCATGGATTGATAATTTCTCCAGAGCATTTAACATAAAGGGGTGTTGGATCTTGTCAAATGCCTTTTCAACATCTATTGAGAAAATTATGTGATTTTTGTCCTTGCTCCTGTTGATGTGTTGAATTATATTAATTGGTTTACGTATGTTGAACTAGCTTTGCCTCCCCGTGATGAATCCTGTTTGATCATAGTGTATAATTTTTTGATGAATTGTTGTAGACAGTTGGCCTGTATTTTGTTGAGAAGTTTTGCATCAATGTTCATCAAAGAAATAGGTCTATAGTTCTCTTTCTTTGATGAATCTCTCCCTTGTTTGGGGAACAGGGTTATACTGGCTTCATAGAATGAGTTTGGTAAAGAACCTTCATTTTCAGTTTCATTGAAGTGCTTGAGGAGGATTGGTGTGAGTTTTGCTTTGAAGACCTTATAGAATTCATCTGTGAATCCATTTGGCCCTGGGCTTTTCTTAGGCGGAAGTTCTCTTATTGACATTTCTATTTCAGAGCTTGAAATGGGCCTGTTTAGTTGGGTTAGTTCTTCTTGGTTCAGTGTGGGCATTTAATATTTGCTAGGAATTCACCCATTTCTTCTAGATTCTCAAATTTGTTGGTGTAAAGGTTTGTGAAGTATTCTCTCATGATATTCTGGGATTTGGTAATTTCTGTCATGATTTTACCATTTTTGTCTGCGATTTTATTTCGGTATGCTCTCTTCTTTTTTTGGTAAGATTTTCTAAGGGTTTGTCAATTCTGTTAATTCTTTCAAAGAACCAACTCCTTCTTTTGTTGATTCATTCTATACTTTTTTTGGATTCCAAATCATTTCATTCTGCTTTGATTTTAATTATTTGCTTCCTTCTACTTGGATTAGGGTTGGTTTCTTGCTCTTTTTCCAGGAGCTTAAGGTGAGACATTAACTTGTTGGTTTGCGATTTTTCGAACTTGTTGTTGTAGGCACTCAGAGTCATAAATTTTCCTCTGAGTACTGCCTTTGCTGTGTTCCAAAGGAGTTGGTATTTTGTGTGCTCCTTACTGTTAAATTTCATAAACTGTTGGATTTCTGTTCTGATCTCTTCGATGACCCGTTTGTAATTCAACAATGTGTTGTTCAGTCTCCATGAGTTACAGGGTTTTCGTTGGTGGAGATGTGTGTTCAGTTCAAATTTGATACCTTTGTGGTCTGAGAGCGTGCAGGAAATAATTTCAGTGTTTCTGAATCTGTTCAGGTTTGTTTTATGGCCTAAGATGTGGTCTATTTTAGAAAATGTTCCAAGTGCTTCTGAGAAAAATGTATATTGTGTTGTTGCTGGGTGGAATATTCTGCAGATGTCTGTTAGATCTAGTTGGTCTATACAGTTGTTCAGTTCTAAGGTTTCTCTGTTGAGTTTTTGCCTTGTTGATCTGTCCATAGGTGAGAGTGGTGTGTTAAAGTCAGCAACAATCACTGTGTTTCGATATATGTATGGTTTCAGTGAAAGTAAAGTTTGCTTGATGAAGTTCCAAGCTCTGGGATTGGGTGTGTAGATATTTAGGATTGTTATGTCTTCCTTGAGGAAAAATCCCTTCAGTAGTATGTAGTAACCTTCTTTGTCTTTTCTTACTAATTTTAGTTTGAAGTCTATTTTATCTGATATGAGGATGGCAACTCCAGCCTGTTTATGGGGGCCGTTAGCTTGATAGAGTTTATTCCAGCCTCTCACTTTCAAAAGATGTTTGTTTTTTTGGGTAACATGTGTCTCTTGAAGACAGCAGAACGATGGATCTTGCTTTTTGATCCAACTAGACAGACTATGCCGTTTAATTGGAGAGTCAAGTCCATTGATATTGAGAGTCAGTATTGAGAGATACTTAGGAGTTCCTACCATTTTTAAAAGCTTTTATTAGGGCCTGTGTCTTGACAGTTTTTGTGGTCCTTAGATGGTATGCTGTTTATGTGCCATTTCTTTCCCTATATTGCATTTATTTTGGTTTTCTATGTGTAGATAATCTTTGATAATTTTCTATAGTGTTGGTTTTGTTGCTATATATTGTTGCAGCTTTTCCCTGGAAAGGAAGGTTTTTATTGTTCCCTCAGTTATGAATGAGAGCATAGCTCGTTACAGTATTTTTGGTTGATAGTTATTTGACTTAAGGGCATGACATATATGCTTCCAGTCGCTTCTTGCTTTCATGGTCTCCGCTGAGAAATCGGGTTATTCTGATTGGTTTGCCTTTATAGGTTACTGATCCCTTTAACCTGGCTGCCTTTAGGTTCCTTCTTTGGTCTCCATTGATCCAGTTCAGATTACAATGTGGCAATGGGATGTTCTTTTCTGGTCAGGTCAGTTTGGGGTTCTAAAAGCTTCTTGTATCTGGATGGGCCTGCCCTTCTGGATATTTGGGAAATTCCCTGAGATGATTCCCTGAAGTATATTTCCAATACCATTGACCTCTTTCTCCAGACCCTCCTCAATACCAATTAGCCTTAAATTAGGCTTCCTAATTGTATCTTGGACCTCCTGAAGCGCTCTCTCATATTTCCTAGATTTGGATTGACTCATTTTCTGTTCTTTCTCTAAAACAACTAAATTATCTTCAGCCCCGGAAATTCTCTCTTCTTCATTGTCTAACCTACTATCAAAGCTATCTACTTTTTCATCTCCCTTGCTTCTAATTGCTCATTTTTGATGCCTTGCATCTCTTCTTTTAGGTCATGTATGGATTTCTTTAGCTCCTTGATTTCCATTTGAGTGGTTAGCTCAGTAGCTTTATTTTCTTTGGACATTTGCTGGAGTTCGGTCACCTTTTTATTTGTGGATTCTATCTATTCATCCATTTTTCTTTGAAAAACCTTTATTATGGCCTCCTTTATGGCTTCTTCTTTTTCACTTATCACCTTGTTTATGGTTTCCTCTTGTTTAGCTATGGCTTCCTCCCTTATCTCTTTCTTTATATTTTCACATTTTTCATTAATGATGTTTATCAATTGCATTTGTATAGCACTTGGAAGACTCTCCTCTAGGTGTGCCAGTGACTGTTCCATTGTCTGTTTACATTGGGTGGGGGATGTTATTCCTTGATTTGACATTTTTCTTGAGCATCTTGTTCTGCCCATTTGAAAATGGTAGCTGGATTAATACTAAACAAGATTATAGTTTTTCACATATAACCAACCAAGACCTCTGTAGCTCGCAGACACTAGATGTTTGATTGGTGTTATCACTCTTTCTTTTTGTGCACTTACAGACCAGTCTAATACAACCACTGATAAGCGATTTATGACCAAAACAGTAAGTGTCTCAATCCAATCTCTCTTATATTTAAGTCTCTCTGAACCTAGAGTATAATTGAACACCTAGATATACAGTATTGCTCAACAGCCATCAAGTGTAGATCCATGCATTTTTAGGGTTGAAAGACGAACAGAGGACCAGAGATAGAAATATAGAATGAGAGAGACAAGGGGAGGTATAAGAGGATTAACTTAGGAGTGTAAGATTATCATAGTAATGAAGAAAAGGTATAGCGTAAGGATAACTGACCTAAGGTGGTAAGTAGGTAGAGTATTTGAGTACATAGTTTGGAAAGTATTAGATAAAACTCATTTGTTGCTGCACGACTAGCTCTCAGCCCAACCAGTGGCCTCACAATTGGCTGTGGGATGGATCTGCAAGCTTCAGTCTGAGCATGCTGGGCAGACATTTTTCCTGTGCTGCTTCCAGTGGCGGTCCCCAGCAAAGGGTCTGGGGTTTGAGAGTTTCCAGGGGCTCTCAGCAGGACCAGCAGGAGACCACTCTGCTCCCAGGGGCGGGGCCCAGCTGAGGAAATGGGCTCCAAGCGCAAGCCTCGCCTTTCTGATTCTCAGAAGGCAAGCTTGGCTGCTGGTTGGCCCTTCAGATCCCTGCTGTGTTGCCACTGCTTTGTCAGAGTCTGTGATTGGGGGGGGGCCCTTGGTGCTGTTTTGCTCCAGATTCTCAGCTGGAAGATGCCCCACTCAAGATTTGAGGGGGACAGATGCTGGCTCCTATTTTCCCGCACACCCCACCCGCTGCTGTCAGGCAGGGACTCAGCACCCTCCACTCTCCAGATCCAGTGGCCTGGGAGTGGAAACTGTTGGGTGGGTGGGAGCTGGGACAGCTCTGCCTCGCCTGGTGGGGTGCTGAGTCTTAGTGTAGCCTGCCTGTCAGTCTCCAGTCAGAGGACTGGGAGTTGAGCCTATTGGGCGGGTGGGAGTTGGGACAGCTCCGCCTCCCTTGGTGGGTGCTTGGTCTTAGCACCGCCCGCCTGTCCGTCTCCAGTCAATGGCCTGCGGGACGGGGTTATTGAGGGAAGGGACAGGATTCTAAATTCCTTGCCCCCCTGCTCCTGCCAGTCTTTCTCGGGCCGGCTGGAGGGGTCTGAGTTAAGTTCTATTGCTTGGCAGGAGCTCTGCTTTCCCAATGGGAAAAAGACTCCCCAGTGGTGGGGAGTCTTTCACTCCCTTTGGGTCTCCTCCGCCGCCTGTGTTCTGCATCTGGGTTCTGCTGCTTGCTGTTCTGGTTCCGCGTGTGGGTTCTCTTGCTTCTGCGGCTCGCAGGCCCGGTCCTATGCTGGTTTCTGTGGGTCCCGGCTGCCTGGCCCGGCGCCCTCCACTGCAGCTTTTTGCGGCTCAGAGCTGGAGGCGAGGGGTGGGGGAGGGGTCCTGGCATTCCAAATTCTTTGAGAAAGGTGGATGTAAGCTTTATCTGGATTTCTTTTCGGGTTTGAGTCTTCTCGGTTGCTTTTTGAGTTTGTTGTTGTGGATTTCTTAAGGTAGTTGGCTTGTGGCACTTCCTGGTTCTCTCTTTTTGTGAGAGAGAGCTAGGCAGCATCCCTATTGTCTCGGTGCCATCTTCTGTCCCCCTATTGCTGTTAGTTTTTAACACATCACTGTTACCTCTGGATAGGTCAACCTGTCAAAAGTAAAAGCAAGAAACTTCAGAAGTGATATATAATAAATAATGACAGACATTAAATTCCTTGGAAAAGAAGAACATGTCAAATCCAATACATACAAATAAATAATAGAAATTAAAACAGAATTAAATGGATTATAGATGAAAACATACAAAGAATCAGCAAATAGTTGACTCTTGGAATATGTTAATCAAATTGTGAGACCCTTAACAAATCTGACAGAGAGAGAGAAAGAGAGAGAACACCCAAATAATTATAAATAAACTTGTTGATGACAATGTGAACATCACAAAAGAAACAAGTACAAATGAGAACATTATATTGGAATACTTACCAAAACTTTAGGCTAACAAATTGGAGAATCCAGAAGAAACAGAAGAATTTCTAGCAAATATTGTTGTACCAAGAAGATGATATAAAAAGAACTATGAACCAGTAAGTTTAAACCAACTAAATAAATCCATAACAATAATGAAACAAACACTGAAATAAAATAGATCCCATTAAAGAAAAGCCAATAATAGATGGAATCACAGCCAAATACTTTAAGGTCTTTAAAGGAAACAAACTCCAATACTTCTCAAACTCTTCAATGAAATTGAAAGTGAATGGTCACTACCAAACTCATTCTGTGAAACCAACATACCACAAAACCAGATAGGGAATCATTAAAGGATAAGTATATACCATCTCTTCGATGAATATCAATGTAAAATTTCTCAATAAAATTCTGGCCAACCGATTTCAACAACTAATCAAAAATTTATATGCTATGATCAAACTGGATCCATTCCAGGAATGCAAAGCTGATTCAATATATTCATGTTAACTAATGTCATTCAACACATCAATAGGAGCAAGGACAAGAACTATTTGATTATTTCAATAGATACAGAAAAAGCATTTGACATGATACAATACCTCATTTTTCATAAAAACTCTGGATATGAGCTTTAAATATTACACCAGTGTCTGATTAATGCCTAGCAAAGATTTTATCACATTCTTCAGGCTTTCTATTTATCTTCATAACTAAATCATTTACCATGCAGAAATGATTCAATTTGTTGCAATCTCATGTATCCAGCCTTTCATTTGTTGTATTTCTATAATTTCACTTAGGAAGTTTTGAGTTGCAGAATCTAATGGAACATTCCTTTTTTGTTGTTTTTTGTCAGTCCTGGCCATTGAACTCAGTGCCTGAGGACTATCCTTGGGCTTTCTCAAGGCTAGAGCTCTACCACTTGAGCATCAGCACCATTTCTGGGTTTTTCTATGTATATCTGGTACCAAGGAATCGAACCCCGGTCTTTGTGCATGCTATGCAAGCACTCTATCACTAAGCTAAACTCCTGGCCCCTGGAACATTCCTCACTATGATAATGGCTACATATGGCAAAGCTACAACCAATATAATAGTGGCATAAAGCTAAACTTATTTATTCAAAAAGAGGAAGGAAACAAGGTTGACTGCTCTATATACCCCCCTCCATATTGTGTTACAATTCCAAACTTGAATAATAAGCCAAGAAACAAACATAAAGTGCAACCAAATATGTAAAGAACAATTAAGATGCTCTCTTTGTAGAGGACACTATCCTGTATTTAAAGAAAACCATAAGTTGGGCATGGTGGCTCACACCAGAAATCCTAGGTACTCAGGAGGCTGAGATCTGAGTATCACGGTTCAAAGCCAGCCTGGGCACTAAAGTCCATGTGACTCTTATTTTCAATCAACCACTAGAAAGACAGAAGTGCCACTGTGGCTCAAGGAAGGAAGGAAGGAAGGAAGGAAGGAAGGAAGGAAGGAAGGAAGGAGAGAAAGAAAGAAAGAACCACAGACTTCCCTCTCAAGTTACTTGAGCTGTTCTGAAGCTTTGGAAATGTAGCACAGTGTAAAATGAGTAAAAAAAATGATAGCTTTCCTATATGTCAGCAATGAGAAGAATAAGGCTGAAATCAGGACAGCCACTCCCTTTGTAATAGCCTCAAAAATACGCAGTAATTAACCAAACAAGTGAAATATCTCTCTGATGGAAAGTTTAAAAACCTAGAAAAGGAAATTAAAGCAGATTTAATGAAGTGAATAAAACCTCCATGATCCTGGAGAGGGAGTATTAAAATTGTGAAAATATCAATATTGTCCAAATCTATATATCCACCCATTTAAATTCCAGCAACTCTTGTAAATGGTATATAAGAAGCAATCCACAAATTCATGTGTAATAATGGAAGATCCTGAAGAGCAAAACAATCCTTAGCAGAAAAAAAATGCTGGAGGAATATTAATATTGCACTGCAAACTCTTTTAAAGGTTTTTAGTAATAAAAATAGCTTGGTATTTGTTTCTATATCCTAGAGATCCTTTCATTTAGCGTCATACTATATGGCCTTTTGTATCAAGGTTTTGCTCTATTGCAAATCTCTGCTAGGAGAGACCAAGGTTTCTACTGATTATGACAAATGATGGAAACCATTGAGCCTAAGTTCCTTTGAGTCTGGCTTATTTCACTTAATATGATTTTTTTCTACGTCTTTCCATTTCCTAACAAATGGGGCAATGTCATTCTTTCTGACAGCAGCATAGAATTACATTGTGTACAAATACCACATCTTGTTGATCCAATCTGTCCCTTTGATATCTCATATTGTTACAGTGTCTCACTTTTTTACCTGATATATCAGATATATTTGTATTTGGTTATTTGAAATTGGATAGGGAAGGGGGAAAACAAGAACAGTGGTGGGGGTGGGGGGGAGGGAAATGGGGACCAAGATATGTGAAAGGGTATCAATGTATGGGAATTAATGCACCATCTATCTGGCAAATATCATGTAACCCTTCTATTAATTATAATAAAAATATATGAAAAAAATAGTTTGGTAATGGCACAAGTACATGCCTGAGGACCAGTGCACTCAAATTGAAGAATCAGAAATGGTTACAGTTGTATAACCACCCAATCTTTGATAAAGGAGCAAAAAATCACAATGAACAAAGATGACTCCAACAAACAGTACTGGCAGAATTGATTATACAAGTGAGGAAAGCCGAAGTTATATTCTAATATATCACCTTGCACTAGAATCAATTCCAAAATAGATAAAAGACCGCTGGGGAAGAGCAGATATTCTGGCAATATTATAGAAAAGGATAGGATAAACATTAGGGCTATTTGGCATGGGTTGAAACTTCCTAAGATCTTCAAATACAACAAATCAAAGAAAGGCTTTGTGCATGAGATTGCATCTAACTGAATAGTTTCTGCATGGCAAAGGACCTAGTTAGCATGATAAACAGAAATCCCTCATGATATGAAAACATCTTTGCTGGTTATGCATCAGGCAAGGGCCTCATATGAAAAATCTACCTAGAGCTCAAAAAATTAACCCTGCAAAAACGTCCTCTAAGAAACAACCACCCCATTAAAAATTGGGCTAGAGAATTCAAAATAGATTTCTATGGGGACAAAATAAGAATAGCCACTAGACAGGTGAAGAAATATGGATCCTTGCAGCATTATTCACACTAGCTAAGATATTGAGCCAAATCCAGTGTCCCTCAGTGTTGAATCAATCAAGAAAATGTGGTATAGTTACAGAAAGGAATTGTACGATTCCATCGGAAAGAATGTTAGATCTCCTTTCCAAAGGAAATGGAAAGATTTAGAAAACAATCACAGTAAGTGAAGTAAGCTACTGGCTCCCTGGTTTCCCTCATTTTTAATCATTGATATATATCTAAGATAGTCCCAGTAAAGTATCACAATAGTTAATGTAACTAAACTCCAAGATATGGAGAGAAGAGAGGTTTTTTTTTTCATTGTTGGTTTTAATTTACTGTGTGAAGTTATTGTTTTTTATCTTTGTTATTTTTAAATTTTTAAAAAATTTTCAATTGATTTATCCCCTATTGTCACTTTTTCATTTTCACATTTCTTATATATTTATGTTTATCTGACTTGGGGTAGAGAAGGGAGAATAAAAAAAGGAGAAAGAGTGAGCCAATGCAAGAGAGTAGGGAGTCAGTGGAAGGGAAAGTTGGAGAAAATGAGGGAGGGAAAAAAACTGTTGGAAAAGTGGGGCCAACAGTTTGGCCTAGTGGTAGAGTGCTTGCCTAGCATGCACCAACATTCCTCAGCACCACATACATAGAAAAAAAGCTCGAAGTGGAAAGTCCAAGGACAGTGCTTAGGCCCTGAGCTCAAGCCCAGGACTGGCAAAAAAACTGTTTGAAAAGGAATATATATATATATATATATATATATATACACACACACACATATATATATATTGCCTTATTTATGCAACTGTAACTTTTTTCCCAGTTGTAACTTTTTAAATTGTATATTTTCCAGTTCTTTTTCTCTTTTTTTCCCCCTTAGGTTTATTCCCTTATGTATCTTTTTTTGCTTTTTGTATTCTATTTAAATTTATCTGACTTGGGGGTGAGTAGGGAAATCAGAGAAATTGTGGGACAAAGAGTGAACCATTCAAGTTTGCTACTAGATGCTACGTTGGAAATAAATTTTACCACTTGAGTGAAAGGGGAGTAGGGGGGAGTGGAACTAGAAGAAATCAGGGAGGGGTAACGGGTAACATTGATCATAAAGAAATGTACTCATTTCTTGACTTATGTTCTGTGACCCCTGTGTACATCACATTTACAATTTAAAAAATTGCACTCCTTCCCTAGTTAATATGGAACTTTATTCAATTACATAAAAATATATCATTATTTTTATGGCCAGAGATGTTGAGCATTTCTTTATGGTAATATAGGCCTTTTTTTCCTCTTCAGAGAAGTCTCACTTTAAATCGTTAGCCCAACTTTAAATCGGATGGCTGTTTCTTTGAAGATTTGTTTTGGAGAGATTTCATTTTTTGAACTGTAGGTATATTTTTAATATGAGGCCCTTGTCTGTTGCATGGCTAATGAAGATCTTTTCCCACTCTGTGGGCTTTCTGTTTAAGTTGCTGGCTATGTCCTTTGCCATACAGAAGCTCTGCAGTTTAATGCAGTCCCATTTATCCAAACTTTCTTTCATTTGTTGTGTTTCTGGATCTTTATTAACGAAGTTTCTATCTGTGCCAAGGAGCCTAATCTATCTCTTATTCTTTCCTATAAAGTTTTGAGGGTATCTACTTTTACCTGAAGGTCTTTGATCCATTTGGAATTAATTCTTATACAGGGTGACATATAAGGATCCAGCTTTAGTTTTCTACAGGTTACTAACCAATTCTGCCAGCAACATTTTTTGAAGAGGCTGTCTTTCTTCCATCATATTTTTTGGCTCTCTTATCAAAGCTTATGTGGCCATACATCTGTGGGTTGATTTCTGAGTCTACAGCTCTATTTCATTGGTCCTCAGGCCAATTTTTCTGCTAGTACTAAGCTGTTTTGATTACTATAGCTCTGTAATAGAGTCTGAGGTCTGACATTGATATTCCTCCAGCGCTGTTCTTTCTGCTAAGGATTGCTTTGGGTATTCAGGGGCCTTAATTCTCCCATAGGAATTTTTGTATTGTTTCCTCTGTTTCCTCATAGAATGACTTTGGGAAATACACGGGTATTGATTGCACTTAAATTTGTAGATAGCCATTGGCAGGACTGCCATTTTCACGATGTTAATTGTTCCAACCCAGGAGCATAGGAGGTCTTTGACTTCCTTAGTTCTGCTTTAGTTTCCTTTCCCAGGCTTTTAAGTTTTCATCATAAAGGTCCTTTACATCCTTAGTTAAGTTAATCCCTAAGAATTTTATTTTCTTTGAGGCTATGGCAAAAGCAGTTGCTTTCCTTATTTCTGCCTCGCTCTTCTCAATGTTGGCAAATAGGAAAGCAGTTGATTTTTGAGGGTTAATTTTATACCCTGCTATTTGCCAAAGTTTGAATCATCTTAAGTAACTTGGGAGTAGAGTCTACAGGGGTCATTTTTTTTTTGGTTAGTTATGGGACTTGAACACTAGGCCTGGGGTCTGTCCCTGAGCTCTTCAGCTCATGGCTACTGCCCTACACCTTGAGCTGCAGTACCACTTCTGGTTCTTTAAAAGCAGAATCATGTCATCTGCAAAGAGGAAAAGTTCTACCTCCTCTTTCCCTATTTGGATCCCCTTTATGTTTGAGATTCCACCTTACTCCAGCTAGAATGCCCATTTTCAAGAAATCTAGTAACAACAGATGATGGCTGGGATGTGGCTAGGAGGGAACACTACTACACTTTTGGTGGGAATGTAAACTTGTTCAACAACTCTGGAAAGAAGTATGATGATTCATAAAAAGACTGAACCTGGAGCTCCCCTATGACCCAGCAATCCCACCTCTTGACATCTACCCAATTGTGCAGAAACAAGGGCATACTAAAGCCACTAGCACAACCATGATCATTGCAGCACTATTTACCATAGCATAGATTTGGAACCAACCCAGATGCTCCTCAGTAGATGAGTGGATCAAGAAGATGTGATACTTATATACAATAGAATTCTATGCTGCCATTAGAAAGAATGACAACACCCCATTTGTAAAGAAATGGAAAAAAATCATATTAAGTAAAGTAAGCCAGATCCAAAGAAAAATAGGCTCCATCATTTCCCTCCTTTGTAATAGTTACTGCACATCTAGGATTCTCCAAGCAGAGAATCACAATATCTGAAAAATTATGTAAATATGGTCATACAGCATGAGACTAAACAGAATGGTCACTACGATATGGAAACAAGATGTTTAAATTTGTGATTGTTGTTCTTAATGAAATATGAGAAATTATTTCTTCTCTGCTTTTTCCCCTATGTTTAATTTCATGTGGTCACTGTGTCTGGTTTTTTTACCTTTAACATTGTATATAAGTTTATTTGTTTATCTGAAATAAGAAGGGAAGGGGTAACAAGATGATTGGGGTAACAAAATGATTGGGAGAGGGTAGGGGAAAAGGGGACAAATAATGAGAAGGGGTATAAAGGTTCGAGAAGTAATGCACCCATTGCCTAATGAATGTAACTGTAACCCCTCTATACATTGTCCAGACAATCAAATACAATTAACCAGAAAATTTCAGGGTATTTTCCCTCAATTTCTGTGACTAATTAATCATCAAAAATCCAGTTATTTATTTATTTTTTATTGTCGTGGTAATGTATAGAGGAGTTACAGTTACATTCACCATGTAGTAGGTGCATTACTTCTCACACATTGATACCGCTTCTCATGGTTTTGTCCCCATTTGGCTCCCCTGACTCCCTCCCAATCATCTTGTTTCCGCCCCCATCCCTTTCCTATTTCAAATAAACAAATTAACTTATATACAATATACCACGTAAAAAAGTCAGATACGGTAACAATAAGAGATTAAACAAAGAGCAAAAAAAGAGAAGTAAAATAATATAGTACTATAAGAACAACAACCACACAAGATAAAGCTCTTGCTTCCATATTCTAGAGATCCTTCCATTGAGTCTCATCCTATATGATCTTACGTACTTAGGTTTTGAGCTATTATAAACTTCTGCTAGGGAAGTCCTAGATGTGTACTAATTATTACAAATGAGGGAAACCATTGAGCCTATGTTCCTTTGGGTCTGGCTTACTTCATTTAATATGATCTTTCCAAGTGCTTCCATTTTCTTACAAATGGGGCAATGTCATTATTTCTGATGGCAGCATAGAATTACAATGTGTTTAAGTACCACATTTTCATGATCCAATCATCTACTGAGGGGCATCTGGGTTGGTTCCAAATCTTTGCTATGGTAAGTAGTGCTGCAATGAACATCATTGTGCTAGAAAAGATTCCAGTTAATTTTACATTTAAAGTATCTAACACTGCTGATTTTTATCTGTCTATTTAGCTTTCACACTCTCTAGCTGCTAAATTCGCTTTCTTAATCCACTGAAATTTTCTTGTTATCTCTTGATAATTGAAACTTTTTAAAATTTAATTATATCATTAGGGTGATGCATGGATGGTTTACAGTTACATATGTGAAGTATTGAGTACCTCACATTTATTCTCGAGCATTGTTACCTCCCCTCACTTTCGTTCAAATAATCCCCCTCACTAGTTGTTAAATTCATTTCTGATATATTGTGTTGTGATTATTGCTTCTACATTAGTTCATTCTTTGTTCTTTGTCTCATCATTTTTTTCTTCACCCTCCCTTCCCTAATTCAAATAAACACATGTAAAATACCCCAGGTAGCAAAATCAGATACAATGACAGCAGGGGATAAAACATAAATAAAAAAGAAATAACTTCAAATCATATATTAAAACAACCACAAAGAAAAACTTGTTTCCGTATGATGAAATTAAATTCACTTAGCATCATCCCATATGGTCATAAGTATATAGCTATTGAGCTATTGTGATCTTCTGTTAGGAAAATCCTAAACATATACTAATTGTTACAAATGAGGGAAACAGCAATGTTATGGGAATGGGCATGAATGTTCAGGAAGTAATGTACCCAATACCTAATAAATGTAACTGTAACCCCATTATATATTACCCCACCAATAAAATACAAGAAAAAATAAATGAAGCTACTTTCAATACTACTTTTGTTTTAATTTTGAGAAGTATGATCACAATGTATGTTGGAATATTTATCCCTTTGGGTTTTGTTTTATATTTTGAATTTCTACATTCAAATGTTTGCCAAATTTAAAAATCTTTCAACTCCTTATTTCTCTGATTCATTTTTCAATTTCAGTTTTTCCTGTCCATATACTCTGAGTTACAGATTATACCTTCTTCATTTTGGTCACACAGGTGCTCTAGATTCAGTATGTTCCATTTTCATTTACTTTATTATTCCCATTGTTCTACTGATTAAAGCTGGTCAAGAGGTATGACTGAAGTGATGAATGATGAACAAGAACAAAAGGCACTGACTTCATGCTGAGGTTTTGGCACAAATATTATAATTGTTGAATATTTTCATGAAGACTACTTTAAGAATTCAGATAAGTCTAATATCTAATTCATGTTAGTACTTTCCGTGTACATGCTAAATAGTACTTGTACATACTGTATAGTTCACCTGGGTTTTGCACAACAAATTATCTTTCATCCAGGACATTTTGTTTTTTTTATTACACATCTCTGGCTCATGTTTAATTTTTTTATTAGCAGTCTTCCTGTTAAAGTGCAGCAAGACACTACTTGGGTGGGCAATGTCAACTTCAAGTGGGGACTCCTGATATCACATGTTAAAAGCATGCTGCCTCAGTGAAAATCAAGTGGGGCAAAAATATTGCTCCTGCTTAAATTCTGGAGATATATTCTTAGTAAAGATGGGACACTGAAATATTATTTGTCTGAATGAATATATAACATTTGTTCCACACAGATGTATACTTACATCTGAAGCAGAAGGCTATCTCATACAACCTTTGTTGCACCCAGATGTCTCAGGTCCCTGATGTACCACAATGGCACGAGAGGAATGACAGAGGAATGAAAATGTTCCAAATATTTGCATTTCATCATCTCTGGTTACTTCAAGTGGGGGAATATACTTCCACTGAGGTCCTCTAATGTCAAGGAAGTGGGTAACAGAGTAGCACCAAGCCAGTCTCTTATAATTGTTTTATTATATTGTTGTAGGTTGCAGATAGGAGATTATTTTCACATTGGGTCCCATTGAGAACTATAGGCACATGGAATGTGAACAAGCTCTGCTTTCCACTGCCCAATGGAATGGAGGAATGAGCAGAATGCTAATAACACTAGCATATCACAGTCATTAATAGGTAACATTGCAGTCATAGCCTACCATTGGGCTACATGAACACAACTATTGGAGATATTGATAGCACTGTGTGCTTCCCTTTGAAAGAGAATTGGTGATTAGTTCCCAGTTTGACTTATCAACATTCAAGGGAATTGGAACATCATCTTTTTCAATAAGATAAGGTAGAGAACATTAACTTCTTGCTATTTCTCCAGTTCTGCTGAAGCTAAGATGGGAGTTCAAAAATAGCCAGGTTGTATATTCCTGGACTTTGGGAGGCAGAACCAACATTTTTCTCTCTTTTGTTAGCCACCATTTCCTGGTCTTTAGAAACAGAGGGAACACAGTATTATTGGAGCTTTTCATTGGTAGTTCCTTGCTAGGAGATTCTATAGTACCCTGCTTGTGATACCTGAGTACTGAGAAAATCCAGGGAACCCATTATAGACCATCTTCTTTATATCCAGCAGATTTCTTGTGGCTGTTGATTATGTTACTGTCCAAGTTAATCTTAGTTGTTAGAGGCTGAACCTGAGAAACAAATGGCCACTCCAATTTGTTGATAACACTCAAGTCTTTTACTAATGCTATCAGAATTTGAAATTAAAGTATATACCATTTCCTACTACAAGTCCACAAAACATATATTAACCACTACCATTTTATTTTTAATTTTATCTATTGGTTCAAAATATTGAACATGTTAAAACATGTTACAATTTCAGTATCTAAAATTTTGAGAAACTTGACATCATTATCATTATCATTGGTTGCTTCCTATGATTTACCATTCATTTCTTCGTGTGTATATACATAGCCTGTTGTGGTCATTAACCTGTGTTTTCCTTGATAAGAATGCTTAAAGTAAGCAAAAATGCAGATATTTTTACATTCATAATTGCAAATGATAACTACTAATATTAATACATTAAGTGTTTTATGTTTAAGTTAGTATGTATTTGAGAAAGGGGGCTGTGTCTGGCTCGATTTGTTAATGTTGTATTGAATGGTAGAGATCTGTAAAAAGCAGTGCATGAGAGGCTTAGGGATCTAGTGGTGTGATAAAGAGAATTCTTACGGTAGTTACTTGTAGAAAATTTTAGAAGCATTGTTTGTACATCAGCAAAAAAAGTACCACATCTTTAGAAAACTCTAGGGAATGAAATTCTTCTACCTTTTGGAGTCTGAAACCATAATCAGTCTTTATCAAATTTCTGCAGGATAAATAGGGTTCAGGCAGTAGCTATATCCAAAAAGGCCTTTGCATTTGTTGACTGGTAAAGAGCATGTGAACCTAGGGCAGCTTCTTTGATCTTTATGCTTCTGCTTCACTCCTAGTCTGCTCTTAAGCTGTCATGCTGAGTGGTCAACACTCTTGCTTTTCCTGCATCTTTCTATGGTACAGTATTGAATTATAAGGATTTCTTATTTGTTAATTTATTTGACTCTACTAAAAGATAGATGGTGCTATTTCTTTTTTCCAGTATTATCATTTCAACCTTTTTCAGTCTTGCCTACTCTATAATATAGTTGAATAGATAAAAACCAGGTACTTATTTTCCTTGAAACAGCTTTTATGCAAAAACTAGAACCACGGTCTATCTTTCAGGATATTTATATGTAACATTCAATAAAACTTAAAATGTAAAAATTGGGAAGTATTATGGAAGCATAATGGAACCGTATATACGCTACCTACCTATTTCACAAACCACAATTACTTAATGTTTTCAAATATTTCACACATTATTTATATAAAGACAATTAAGTGGAAATGAAAATTTTTTAGAGAGGAAGAATCAGAGAAATGAGGATACACAACATCGTCAGTTTTTTTTTTTAGTTTGATATTTGTGTGCTGGAGTTTGTCTTCTTTTATATATATATATATATTTTATTGTAATTAATAAAAGGATTACATGATATTTGCCAGATAGAAGGTGCATTAATTCACATATATTGATACCCTTTCACATGTCTTGGTCCCCATTGCCCTCCCCTCCCCCCATCTTGGTTTTCCCCCCTTCCCTGTCCAATTTCAAATAACCAAATACAAATAAATCCAATATATCAGATAACAAAGTGAGATACTGTAACAAAATGAGATAACCCAGGGACAGCAAAAGAGATGAGAGATAACATAGTACCTTAAGGACAACAATCATTCATTATATGGCTTTTGTTTCAATATCCTGGAGGTCTTTTCAATTTGCTTCATACTATATGGCCTTATGTATCAAGGTTTTGCTCTATTGCATATCTCTGCTTGTAGAGCCCAAGGTTTCTACTGATTATGACAAATGAGGGAAACCATTGAGCCTAAGTTCCTTTGAGTCTGGCTTACTTCACTTAATATGATTTTTTCTAAGACTTTCCATTTCCTAACAATTGGGGCGATGTACTTTTTATGACAGCAGCATAGAATTCCATTGTGTCTTCTTTTATCTATTTTTTTGTGAAACTACCTTATTGAATAACAGACCTAAGATACCATATCACAGAATGCAAACCTTTATAATTTAAAAAACCCATTCTGTTTTAAAAACAATGTAAGTATTGTTCATAATTCTACTTGATTTAAAAATGTGGTCAAAGCTGGTTTTTCTGGAACATACCTGTAATTTCAGCACATGAGAATACTTAGTTAGGGAGGTCTGAGATCATGCTGGGCAACATCATGAGACTCTGACCCAAAATCATATCATAAGAAAATAATCTTATGCACTGAAATACAGTAATGGCAAGCTATATATATGAGCTCATTTTAATTTCTAAATCTGAAAAGTTTAATAGTTCAAAACACCTATTTAAAACATTTAGGGGATTGGCAGAAGATAGCAGCGGTTCAGGATGAGTCCTTCTAAGCTTTCACCAAGATACCAGGTCTAGCAATGTAACAGAAAGTTTATACTAAAGATCGATTCTAAGTGAGCTTTAGCACCACAGAGATCTCAGTAAGAGAGAAAAAGGCAAGGCAGCTGGCTCAACAATAAAGTTTGCAGCCCACATCATCAGTTGCGCGGTGGCCATGGAGAAAAACCCTCCCTCCAGAACCGCTTAGGGACATGGAATTATCACTTGAAAACTGTGACCAGCTAGTCTGGACCTCAGATAGATGGCAAAATGGCCTAAAGCCATTTCAAATGTAGAAAGTATATTGAGACTACGGCTATAAATTTGAACATAAAAGGATTTTTTTTTCATTTCTATTTTCTTTTTTCCAAAAAGTGTATTTTTAAACTGAGACTCATAGGAGTGACTTGACATTCTCAGGTCTGATTCTGAGTTGGCATTTCTTCCTTTACGACTCTGTAATTTGCCTTCCCTTTCCTAAGGCAATAGTGCATAACTTAGTGTTTTTTGCTTCCATTTTTTGAATGAAAACTTCATGCCATGGATATTTTTTCTTTTGCAAGACATCTGTTTATCAACTTGTTTAAATGTAAATGTTCCTGTATGCTTTTAAAATAAATTTCCTTTTTTAATTAAAAGAAATGTTTGGTGCCGGGCACAGTTTCAAGCATTCTTTGTGAGGGTTTGGAACCTATCCTCCATGGATATGGGGTTGGAACCTTTCCCCCATGGATATTTGCTTGAGTTAAGTAAATAGCATGGAGAACAACTGTCATTTAGGAAGCATGTTAAAGCATTTGAAAGTTTATTTCCATGTACAGGAGGTTAATATTTTTTTAAGTTGAGACATTGTTTATTAGATTGAACTTCATTGTGAACAAAATAATTACCACGTGTATTAAAATCTCACCATGACTTACAAAAAAAGCAAAATTGTTAAATTAAAGCTTACTAATATGTTGTCATTCCCATGTGAAGAATGTTAACCAAGTTTCACTGAATACTTATAACTATTGTTGCCTCCCACCTTGAGTTCAAGGTTCCCTGTAACTGTCAGGGGAAAAATAAAGCAAGACAATAGAATGTGAAGGTACTTGTTCAAGGTCACATACCCCGTGTCACAGCACTAGGACTGGAGAAGTGTTCAGATTTCTGTAAGTGAAGCATAGACCTTTAACTAAATCTTTATGATCTATTAAGTATTGAATTGCTAGATTCAATGTTAAATGGCAAGTAATATTCAACAAGATATATTACTAAAGTAGATATTTAAAAGTCAACTTGTCTGGAATCATAGAGTCCTGACCACTGTGATAACATTTTAAGAATTAGAGACTGATATTTTGTGAGTTTTTTCATTGATAATCAGATGTAATACCAATATTCAAATTCAACAGAATATACCTTATAAATGCTTCTTTATATGGAAATACTTGATCAGATGCTTCATTGGAGTTTCAAAGACATAATATCAAGTGCAAAATACGGCATGTTTGAAAAAAGTACTTACTATACACTAAGTATGCAGGCATTTTTGCTAATATCTATTTGACTTTCTTAAACACAAATATTTCTTAATCTGCTCAATTGAACCTATTTTATATTCATAACAAAATTAATATTTGAAAGACATCTTATGTAATTTCTAATTAAAGTTGTCATTTCCTGAAACTACCCCATCATCTTTATAATATAATCAAACTAACGAGTTAAATGATCCATTCTGTTATACCATGATTATTTTCAGGTTGATTATAATTAAATATAGCTTCTAGCAAAATAATTCAAATACTGTAAGTAAACCATAAATGCATTTTGAACACTGTTCCAAATGCCCTTTCTTTTCTTCCAATTGTAGCCATTGTTTTCTGTTGTATTTTTCAAGACAATTAATATATTTACATATTTAAAATTGTTTTGTTTTGCATTTTAATTTATGGTAGACCCTATTTTTTCATATTTGGTGGAGGAGAGGATGAGTAGTCCAGGGCTTAAACTCAAGGATCAGCACTGAACAAGTGGTTAGAAGAAACGCTAAATTATAGCATTATCCACTGAAGTTGAAACTGAGTCACAGCATCTTTGTTAAGGCAGACGAGTTAACACATATATCAATTACAGAGGAGCCATTTCTCAGGAGACCTGGCTTACATTATTGCTTGGAATGTAGTTGGACACTTTCCAGGACAATGAAAATGATAAAGAAGAGCTTAGATTTTCATATTCTCTAAACAAGGTCAATATAGTATTCCTTTTTTCTCATTTATTGTATATTCATTTATGCACAAAATTTCAGGAAACACTGACAGAAACTGGCATTTACATAATTTTATGTGCCATTAAAACACGAAGTTCTTAATATCTGCCTGAAATGGATATGTGTATATCCAGAAAGATTCATCCCACCAATAAAAGACAAACAAAAATAAAAGTCAAATATTTCTGGCCACTATTTTGAAAATGTTTCTACAGAAACTTAAGATAAAACCAGTACCAGCATTATAAAATTGAATGGAATATCAATAATGCCGTGCCTTTTGTCATTATGAAGAAAAGGTCAGACCTATTTGATCAAATATCTTCACAACAGTGATTTTATAAAAGTGTCTTTCTTTTTCTCTAATATCCATTGCAAGAATCAGAGAATAATTTAATTCTTATTTTTGACAATGCGTTTCAAAGGATTTGTTTGAGCAACTGTCATTCTAAATATTATTTGAAAGAAAAATTGAAATTGTATTAATTATAGACCACTAGGGTTGCCTGAAACATTCTGAGTTTGTAAATGTTGCATCACTGATTTGGGCTGCCATCTTTTCCAGGTAGCATATTTTTAAAAGTGCAAATATATGAACAGAAAAATTTTGCAGGCAAACAGAAACAAGAAAGCAAAGTGTTTATTAAGAAAAGCATATCTCGGGCCAGGAGTTTGGCCTAGTGGTAGAGTGCTTGCCTAGCATGCATGAAGACCTGTGTTCGATTCCTCAGTACCACATGCATAGAAAAACAAGCCAGAAGTGGTGCTGTGGTTCAAGTGGTAGAGCTCTATCCTTGAGAAAAACCCAAGGACAGTAGTCAAGCCCTGAGCCCAAAGCCAGGACTGGCAAAAAAAAAAAAAAAGAAAGAAAAGCAAATCTCTTCAATGATGGAAAGGCTGCTTGTAAACTGATAGCTTCTCTGTGAGTTTTAGGACTTTCCCATTACCTGATCTGTCTTTCAGCCTAGTCCTCACAGGATGGAAGCATCCCTAGCCTGGGCTTTTAAGCCTAAGCTTTTCATTCTTTAAATACTAATGCTGGACTTCTCAAAGACCTGCTTTTCATATATTTTGGCTGTTTTCTCCTCATAACCTTTTTCTCCCAAGGTGGAAATAATAGGCTAAGAGAAAACTATTCATTTGCTAAATGCAACTTTCAGGAAATTTGAATACAAGATATCAAGGGAAGGTGCCTCACTGTTAGGTATTACTTATTTGTGCCTTCTTTTTCCATACTGTTCCTGACCTTAACCTTACTCAAAAGTGCTATAGGATTTTCTATGTCCACAAAGTCTCAAAACAATGTTTTATTCTCATTTACTTATACTTCAGTTGTATCAGATTTGAAGCGGAGGAACTTTCTCAGAGGACTGAGATTTTTTAACTTGTGAATTATCATAAGAGGCAGAGTAGCATAAGCACTTATGGTAAGTTAAATTTCACTGCTAAAGCAGCATTAATGAACAGGGCTTTAAAATGATATGCAAGGTCATTTGTGAACTTGTCATTAGTAGAATTTGTGAACTTGTCATTAGTAGAATTGCTATTTTCCTATCTGTGAACCATGACACACATTTTACTGCAAAGTACCCAAGTAATTAGTACTGTCTATAGTCCACATCCAGAAGGAGTCAAATTAATTACAAATTTTGATACTATCTTATTTCAAAACAAATTTGCTTTTACAAATCAGTTTGAGAAAAACCTGTAATAGAACTGATATTGGATACCTCCAAAACATATTGCAGCCCCTACTGTTAAATTTATGTAGTCATTTTTCCAGAGAGATTTCCAGTGAGACAAAAATGGGTTGGTGTTCATGACCATATGAGAAGGTTTTTTGGCATCCCTGGAATGTAACATTACCTGACATTACCTGTGTGTCAGAACAACACATCTTTATTGTCTGTGCTAATGGAAAGAACATAATGAATGCCCTTGAGCTTAGTGAGGAGGAGGAGAGGCAGAAGAGCTGACCTACAGATGGTGCTGATTTATTGTTTGAAATGTCAGAGGGTAAGTGCTTTCTGCATATGCAGTTGGAGGTAATGCAGAGGTAATGCTTCAGATTTTTGTTTTGGGTTTGCTAATTGGATACTGAATCTGTATGAAAATCATTTCATTTCTTAAGCAGTCACATGACAAAAGACATGGCTGGATTTGAAAAGGTCTGAAATCTCTTTAAATATGCAAAAATAAATAAAACAAATGTACTGGGTCTATGGCTCCTGAATATATTTAAAAAGAATATACACTTTTTTATTATCCTCATTTTCTGTGAAAATTGGAATGTGATTCAGTCATGTAACTTAAATTCAGCAAGTGTATTGTGGCTTGACAATGAATTTAAATCAAAAATGAATATCATGCTTTGACATACAAAGAACAAAGATAATGTCTTAGATTTTTCTTTAGTGATAAGATTTGTGGCACATGAATTTGGTCACATAGAAACACTTACCTGAGGATTTCTTTTAACTCTACATTATTTCTATAACATTTATGGTAATAAATGTTTTTTTAATATTCCTTTTATTGTAATTAATAGAAGGTTGCATTATATTTACCGTACAGAATGTGCATTGCTTATAAACATTGATACCCCTTCTCATGATTTTGTCCCCATTTCCCTCCCCCAACATCCTCACCCCATCTTGTTTTCCCCCATTCCATATCCTATTTCAATAAGCAAATAAACATATATATATATATATATATATACAATACACCAGATAATAAGGTAAGATACTGTATCAATATGAGATAACAAAGAGACAACAAAAGAGATGAGAAATAACATAGTATGTTAAGAAATATAATCACGGGCTGGGAGTTTGGCCTGGTGGTATAGTGCTTGCCTAGCATGCACAAAGACCACTGTTCGATTCCTCGGTACCATGTACATAGAAAAAATCTGGAAGTGGTGCTGTGGCTCAAGTGTAGAGCACTAGCCTTGAGGAAAGCACAAGGACAGTGCTCAGACCATGAGTTCAAGCCCAAGGACTGGCATAAAAAAACAATAATCACGAATTACATGGCTGTTGTCTCCATATACTGGAGTTTCTTTTATTTAGCATCATAATATATGGCCTTACCTATCTAGGATATGCCTTATTGTGAACCTGTGCTAGGAGGGTCGAGGTTTATACTAATTATGACGAATGAGGGAAACCATTGAGCCTAAGTTCCTTTGAGTCTGGCTTACTTCACTTAATGTGATTTTTTTTCTATGTCTTTCCATTTCCTTACAAATGGGGGTGATGTCATTCTTTCTGACAGCAGCACAGAATTCCATTGTGTATAAATACCACATCTTGTTGATCCAATCATCAAGTGAGGAGCATCTGGGCTGGTTCCATATCTTTGCTATGGTAAATACAATTGGTCTACGGAATTGTTCAATTCTGAGTTTTCTATGTTGAGTTTTTGCCCAACTGATCTGTCCATAGGTGAGAGTGGTGTGATTTTTAGGTTCCATTTGTTTGTCAGTACCATGTTTGTTTTTGTATTCAATGTGTACAACATCTTTGAAAAGTTTCTGTAATGCTGGTTTGGTTGCTATGTAATGTTGCAACTTTTCCTTGGAATGGAAGGGTTTTATTGTTCCCTCAGTATTAATGAACATTAGCTGGGTACAGTAATCTTGGTTGGTAGTTATTTGACTTCAGGGCATGACATATATCCTGCCAAGCTCTTCTTGGTTGGATTGTCTCTACTGAGAAAACTGTGGTTATTCTGAATGGTTTTCCTTTGTAGGTGATTGTTCTCTTCTCCCTGGTCACTTTTAGGATCCTTTCCATGGTTTCTATTAATCCTGTACAGACTATTATGTGGTGGTGGGATGTCCTTTTCTGGTTAGGTCTGTTTAGGGTTCTTAAAGCTTCTTGTATCTGGATCAGCCTACCCTTTGGGATATTTGGGAAATTCTTTTAGATGATTCCCTGTATTATATTACCAATTCCATTGACGTCCTTCTCCTGGCCTTCCTCAATACCTATTAGTCTTTTTTTTATTTTTTTATTGTAATTAGTAAAAGGGTTACATGATATTTGCCAGAGAGAAGGTGCATTAATTCATATACATTGATACCCTTTCACATGTCTTGGTACCCGTATCCCTCCCCCCCCCACACCTCCCACCCGTCTTGGTTTTCCCCCCTTCCCTATCAAATTTCAAATATCCAAATACAAATAAATTCAATAAATCAGATAACAAGGTGAGATACTATACCAATATGAGATAACCAAGGGACAGCAAAGGAGATGAGAGACAACATAGTACATTAAGGACAACAATCATTCATTATATGGCTTTTGTTTCACTATCCTGGAAGTCCTTTCAATTAGCTTCACATTATATGTCCTTATGTATCAAGATTTTGCTCTATTGCAAATCTCTGCTAGTAGAGCCCAAGGTTTCTACTGATTATATTAGGTTTCTTGATTGTATCTTGGAGCTCCTGATGAGATCTCTCATATTTCCTAGACCTGGCCTTTATATTATCTAGGTTTTCTTCAACTCGTGAGATTCTCTACTTTGCATTGTCTACCCTGCTATCAATAGTTTCTACTTTGTTCTCCCTTCCCTCGAATTGGTCATTTTTTCTGCTTTGAATATCTTGTTTTAGGTCATGCATGGACCTCTTTACCTCCTTGTTTTCAATGAGACTGCTCTCTTTGAAGTCTTTTAGCTCAGAAATTTAATCTCATTAGACTTTTGTTGGAATTCAGTCAGCTTTTTATTTGTGGATTCTATGAATTCCTCCATTAATCTTTGATTTGCTTCCTCGTGTTCACAGAAATCCTCAGGTTCACCTATATACTTTTTCATGTTTTCAAACTTTTCATTAATCATGTTTACCAATTGCATTTGTCAAGCATTTAGAGTCCTTTAGGCTTCCATTGACTGCTCTTTGCCTGTTTATATTGAGTGGGAGATGTTATTCCTTGATTTGTCATTTTTCTTGAGTTTCTTTTTTTCCCCATTTGAAAATGAGACCAAAACTAATACCACACAAGATTAAAATTTTAAGATATAGCCAACCTAGAGCTCTATATCTGCCCAGACTGTAGAGAATAACAATTTTAGCCTGGCATTATCACTCTCTCTTTCCTTTTGTGCAATTACAAACCAATCAAACACCACCACTGAACACAGTTTTTATGACTAAAAACCACACTATGATGTCTATGATCCTTTAGTTACTCTGGATATACAGTTTAATTGAACAAATACATATACAGTCTTGGTCAACAACAATCAACTGTATATCTATTCATTATGAAAACTGAGGAAGGAACAACCAGAGACAGAATGATAGTATGAAACAAAAGAGGGGTAATTAGAACAGAGTATTGTAGGAGTGTAAGAATAAAATATTAAGGATGGGAAGGAATAGAGTGAATGAAGGTAACTGTGACCTACAGAGATAGAATGGAAAATGAATAAAAATTTAGAAAAAAAGTAAAAGTTATAAAAATGAAAGAGCCTGCGGGAGCCCAGAGCCGACACCCGGCTGTGCACGGACCTGCCAGCTTCAGGGAAACGGAGAATCCAGCAATTTGTGAGTACCACTGAGGAGAAGTTTCCACTTCTACTCGCGGATCGGCATTGCGAGGGAGCCCCTCCCCCACAAGCTGAGCGCAGCTCCATCTTGACTACTGGCAACGACCCAGGCCAAAGCAATTGGAACCTGAGAGGTGGTGCTGGCGGCGCCATCTTTCTTACTGGCAAAGGATTTCCCAGAGATCCCTTACCCGGAAATCCGGCCCCACAGCTGCTGAAGTCCATCCCCCTCGCCAGCCACAAGCCTGGTAAACAAAACCCGCCCAATAATCTTTCAGCTTCCTTTTCCCAAACAATAGGATCCAAAAAACCTCATAGCCAGATCACAAGAGAAAAAGATTTTCTGAACTGTTTGGATCCAGAATTTAGTGGAGACACAATTTTCCTATCCTGCCATCCTGCCCTCATCCCACCCCCACAAAAAATATCCTGAAGAAGACCTTTTTTTTTTAATTCTTTTTTTTTTGTTCTTTTTCTTTGTTTGGGTTTTTTTTCTTTTTTTTTCTTCCACCCCATCTTTCAGTTGCATTTATAGGTTTTCTTATTTTATCTTTCCCATCCTACCTACACTTTTTTTTCTTCTCTTTTCTCTCCCACATACCTCTGTCACTGTGGTTGTTCCTGGAAACATAGTGACACCTCTGGGTACAGTCTGAACACAAATGATATCTATATTGATACAGTCACCTGCTTTTTAATCTCCTGGTATCAATCCTAGTATTTCTTAAGTAAGAGCTCACAATACTGAGGAACCTCCCCCCACCATTTTCTTTCTTTCTTTTTTGATTTTTTTTGTTGTTGTTCTTTTTGCTTTTTTGTTTTTCTTTTTTATTGCTCTGTTTTTTGTTTTGTATGTTTTTTTCGTTGTTCTTGTTTTGTGTTTGTTGTCGTCTTAATTTCCTGTTTTTCCTTCATTATTTTTAAAATTTTTATCATTGAAATCTCCTATATTTTCCTCCCTCTTTTCTCGATATATTCTTCCAATTACCCTTCTTACTTTCATACGTTTTAGCTAATACTTTCCAAACTTTGTACTCAAATACGCTACCTGCTAAACAGCTTAGGTCAGATATCCTTACGCTACACCTTTTCTTCATTACTATAATAATCTTACACTCCTACGTTATTCCTCTTGTACCTCTCCTGATCTCTCTCATACTATTTTTCTATCTCTGGTCCTCTGATTATCTTTCAACCCATATAATACATGGATCTATACTTGATGGCTGTTGAGCAATACTGTATATCTAGGTGTTCAATGACACTCTAGGTCCAGAGGAACTTAAATACAATGGAGATTGGAGTGAGAGGCTTATTGTTTTGGTCATAAATCGATCACAACTGGTTGTAGTAATCTGGTTTGCAAGTGTGCCAAAAGTGTGATAATACCAATCAAAAATTGTGAACATCTAGAGGTTGGTTATATCTGAAAAACTATAATTCTGTTAAGTATTAATCGTGCTCCCATTTTCAAATGGGAAGAACAAGAAACTCAAGAAAAATGTCAAATCAAGGAATAATATCCCCCAACCAATATAAACAGACAATGGAACAGTCACTGGCAAACCTAGAGGAGAGTCTTCCAAGTGCTATACAAATGCAATTGATAAACATATTTAATGAAAAATGTGAAAATATAAAGAAAGAGATAAGGAAGGAAGCCATAGCTAAACAAGAGGAAACCATTAACAAGGTGATAAGTGAAAAAGAAGAAGCCATAAAGGAGGCCATAATAAAGATTTTTCAAAGAAAAATGGATGAATTCATAGAAACCACAAACAAAAAGGTGACCGAACTCCAGCAAATGTCCGAAGAAAATAAAGAAACTGAGCTAACCACTCAAAAGGAAATAAAGGAGCTAAAGAAATCCATACATGATCTAAAAGAAGAGATGCAAGGCATCAAAAACGAGCAATTAGAAGCAAGGGAGATGAAAAATAAAGTAGATAGCTTTGATAGCAGGTTAGACAATGCAGAAGAGAGAATTTCGGGGGCTGAAGATAATTTTGTTGTTTTAGAGAAAGAACAGAAAATGAGTCAATCCAAATCTAGGAAATATGAGAGAGCGCTTCAGGAGGTCCAAGATACCATTAGGAAGCCTAATTTAAGGCTAATTGGTATTGAGGAGGGCGTGGAAAAAGAGGTCAATGGCATTGGAAATATACTTCAGGGAATCATCTCAGAGAATTTCCCAAATATCCAGAAGGGCAGGCCCATCCAAATACAAGAGGCTTTTAGAACCCCAAACAGACCTGATCAGAAAAGAACATCCCACAGCCACATTGTAATCCGAACTGGATCAATAGAGACCAAAGAAAGGATCATAAATGCAGTCAGGGAGAAGGGATTAATAACCTATAAAGGCAAACCAATCAGAATAACCCCAGATTTCTCAGCAGAGACCATGAAAGCAAGAAGTGTCTGAAAGCATATATGCCATACCCTCAAGTCAAGTAACTACCAACCAAGAATACTGTACCCAGCCAAGCTCTCATTCATAACTGAGGGAACAATAAAAACATTCCAATCCAGGGAGAAGCTGCAACAATATGTAGCAACAAAACCAACACTACAGAGAATTCTCAAAGATGTTCTATTCATAGAAAACCAAAACACATGCAATATAGGGAAAGAAATGGCACCTAAACAGCATACCATCTAAGTACCACAAGAACCGTCAAGACACAAGCCCTAATAAAAACTTTAAATAATGGTAGGAACTAATAAATATCTCTCAATCCTAACGCTCAATATCAATGGACTTAACTCCCCAATTAAATGGAATAGACTGTCTAGTTGGATCAAAAGGCAAGATCCATCATTCTGCTGTCTTCAAGAGACACATCTTACCCAAAAAAAACAAACACCTTTTGGAAATGAGAGGTTGGAATAAACTCTATCAAGCTAACGGCCCCCATAAACAGGCTGGAGTTGCCATCCTCATATCAGATAAAATAGACTTCAAACTAAAATTAGTGAGAAAAGACAAAGAAGGTTACTACATACTAGTAAAGAGATCTTTCCTCTAGGAAGACATAACGATCCTAAATATCTACACACCCAATTCCGGAGCACCAAACTTCATCAAGTAAAATTTACTTTCACTGAAAACATACATAGATAGAAACACAGTGATTGTTGGTGACTTTAACACACCACTCTCATCTGTGGACAGATCAACAAGGCAAGAACTCAATAGAGAAACCTTAGAGTTGAACAACTAAATAGACCAACTAGATCTAACAGACATCTGCAGAATATTCCACCCAACAACAACACAATATACGTTTTTTTCAGCAGCACATGGAACATTTTCCAAAATAGACCGCATCTTAGGCCATAAAACAAGCCTGCACAGATTCAGAAACACTGAAATTATTCCCTGCACGCTCTCAGACCACAAAGGCATCAAATTGGAAGTGAACACACATCTCCACCAAAGAAAACCCTGTAACTCCTGGAGATTAAACAACACATTGTTGAATCACCAATGGGTCATAGAAGAGATCAGAACAGAAATCCAACAGTTTATGAAATTTAACAATAAGGAGCACAGAAAATACCAGCTCCTTTGGGACACGGCGAACACAGTACTCAGAGGAAAATTTATAGCTCTGAGTGCCTACAACAACAAGTTGGAAAAATCGCAAACCAACAAGTTAATGTTTCACCTTAAGCTCTTGGAAAAAGAGCAACAAACCAACCCGAACCCCAGTAGAAGAAAGCAAATTATTAAAATCAAAGCAGAATTAAATCATTTGGAATCCAAAAAAACTATAGAAAGAATCAACAAAACAAGGAGTTGGTTCTTTGAAAGAATTAACAAAATTGGATAAGGAAGATGGCGCCAAGACAACAGGGACGCTGCCTAGCTCTCTCTCACAAAAAGAGAGAACCAGGGAGTTCCACGAGCCAACTATCTTAAGAAATCTACAACAACAAACTCAAAAAGCAACGGAGAAGGACTCAAACCAGAAAAGAAATCCAGAAAAAGCTTGCATCCAACTTTCTCAAAGAATTCAGAATGCGAGGACCCCTCCCCCACCTCTCTGCTGGCTCCAAACCACGAAAGCCACAGAAAGCCGCGAAAAGCCACGAAAAGCGACGGCTGGCACCGGCTCCAAGCCGCGAAAAGCGGCGGCAGTGGAGGGCACCAGGCCAAGAGCCCAACTGCAGCAGATACCAGCACAGAACCAGGCCAGCGAATGGCGGAAGCAGCGGAACCCAGACGTGGAACCAGAACAGCAAACAGCGGAACCCAGACACAGAAAACAGGCAGCAGCGGAGACCTGAAGGGAGTGAATGACTCCCCACCACCGTGGAACACCCGCAGACGGATGCAGAGGCTTGAGTAATACAGCGCGTCCCCAAACACATCGGGAAACAAGCAGGTGCCAAGCAATAGAACTTAACTCAGACCCCTCCACCCTGCTTGAGAAAGACTGGCGGGAGCAGGGGGGCAAGGAATTTAGAATCCTATCCCGTCCCTCAACAGCCCCCTCCCTCAGGCAATTGACTGGAGATTGATAGGCAGGCTAACTAAGACCCAGCATCCCACCAAGGGAGGCTGGGCTGTCCCAATCCCACCCGCCCACCAGGCTCCTCTCCCAGGACACTGGATCTGGAGAGTGGAGGGCGCTGGGATACTGCCTTACAACAGCGGGTAGGGGGTGCGGGAAAATAGAAGCCAGCATCTGCCCCCCCTCAATTCTTGAGCGGGCTTCCTCCAGCTGGGAATCCTTAGCAAGGCAGAACCGAGGGGCCCCCCACAGTCACAGACTCTGACAAAGCAGTGCAAACACAGCAGGGATCTGAAGGTCCATCCAGCAGCCAAGCGCCCCTTCTGAGAACCAAAAAGAATGGCTCCGCCCTTGGAGTCCACGTCCTCAGCTGGGCCCCGCTCCTGGGGACAGAGGGGTCTCCTGCTGCTCTGGCTGAGAGCCCCCGGAAACTCTCAATCCCCAGACCCTTGGCTTGGGGCCGCCCCTGGAAGCAACACAGGAAAACGTCTGCCAACCGAGCTCAGATGGAAGCTCACAGATCCATCCCATGGTCCACTGTGAGGCCACTGGTTGGGCTAAGAGCTAGGCGTGCAGCAACACATAAGTTTCATTGTAATACTTTCCAAACTTTGTACTCAAATGCGCTACCTACTTACCAACTTAGGTCAGTTATCCTTACGCTATAACTTTTCTTCATTACTACAATATTCTTACACTCCTACGTTAATCCTCTTGTACCTCCCCTGACCTTTCTCATTCTATTTTTCTATCTCTGGACTTCTGTTCGTCTTTCAACCCTTATACTGCATGGATCTACACTTGATGGCTGTTGAGCAATACTGTATATCTAGGTGTTTAATTATTCTCTAGGCTCAGAGGGAGTTAAAGACAATAGAGATTGGATTGAGAGGCTTATTGTTTTGGGTATAAATCGCTTATCAGTGGATGTATTAGACTGGTCTGTAAGTGCACAAAAAGAAAGAGTGATAACACCAATCAAAACTTGTGAACATCTAGTGTCTGCCAGCTACAGAGGTCTAGGTTGGTTATATTTGAAAAACCATAATCGTATTTAGTATTAATCTTGCTCCCATTTTCAAATGGGCAGAACAAGAAACTCAAGAAAAATGTCAAATCAAGAAACAACATCCCAGACCCAATGTAAACAGACAATGTAACACTCACTGGCAAACCTAGAGGACAGCCTTCCAAGTGCTATACAAATGCAATTGATAAACATCATTAATGAAAAATGTGGAAATATAAAGAAAGAGATAAAGGAGGAAGCCATAGCTGAACAAAAGGAAACCATAAACAACGTGATAAGTGAAAAAGAAGAAGCCATAAAGGAGGCCATAATAAAGGTTTTTCAAAGAAAGATGGATGAATTCATAGAATCCACAAATAAAAAGGTGACCGAACTCCAACAAATGTTCAAAGAAAATAAAGCTACTGAGCTAAACACTCAAATGGAAATCAAGGAGCTAAAGAAATCCATACATGATCTAAAAGAAGAGATGCAAGGCATCAAAAATGAGCAATTAGAAGCAAGGGATATGAAAAATAAAGTAGATAGCTTTGATAGCAGGTTAGACAATGCAGAGGAGAAAATTTCCGGGGCTGAAGATAATTTAGTTATTATAGAGAAAGAACAGAAAATGAGTCAATCCAAATCTAGGGAAAATGAGAGAGCGCTTCAGGAGGTCCAAGATACAATTAGGATGCCTAATTTAAGGCTAATTGGTATTGAGGAGGGTCTGGAGAAAGAGGTCAATGGTATTGGAAATATACTTCAGGGAATCATCTCAGAGAACTTACCAAATATTGAGAAGGGCAGGCCCATCCAGATACAAGAAGCTTTTAGAACCCCAAAGCAGACTGACCAGAAAAGAACATCCCACCGCCACATCGTAATCCAAACTGGATCAACAGAAACCAAAGAAAGGATCCTAAAGGCAGCCAGGGAAAAGGGATCAGTAATCTATAAAGGAAAACCAATCAGAATAACCCCAGATTTCTCAGCAGAGACCATACAAGCAAGAAGTGACTGGATGCATATATGTCATGCCCTTAGTCAAATAACTACCAACCAAGAATACTGTACCCAGCTAAGTTCTCATTCATAAATGAGGGAATAATAAAAACACTCCATTCCAGGGAAAAGCTGCAACAATACATCGCAACAAAACCAACACTACAGAGAATTCTCAAAGATGTTCTAAACATAGAAAACCAAAATAAATGCAATATAGGGAAAGAAAGGGCACCTAAACACCATACCATCTAAGGACCACAAGAACTGTTAAGACACAGGCGCTAATAAAAGCTTTTAAAAATGGTAGGAACTAATAAATATCTCTCAATCCTAACTCTGAATATCAATGGACTTAACACTCCAATTAAACGGCATAGGCTGTCTAGTTGGATCAAAAAGCAAGAGCCATCATTCTGCTGTCTTCAGGAGACACATCTTACCCCAAAAAACAATCATCTTTTGAAAGTGAGAGCTTGGAATAAACTATCAAGCTAACGGCCCCAACAAACAGGCTGCAGTTGCCATCCTCATATCAGATAAAATAGACTTCAAACCAAAATTAGTAAGAAAAGACAAAGAAGGTTACTACATACTACTAAAGGGATCTTTCCTCCAGGAAGACATAACGATCTTAAATATTTACACACTCAATCCCGGAGCTCCAAACTTCATCAAGCAAACTTTACTTACACTAAAACCATACATAGATCGAAATACAGTGATTGTAGATGACTTTAACACACGACTCTCACCTATGAACAGATCAACAAGGCAAAAACTCAACAGAGAAACCTTAGAACTGAACAACTGTATAGACCAACTAGATCTAACAGACAGCTGCAGAATATTCCACCCAGCAACAACACAATATACGTATTTCTCAGCAGCACATGGAACATTTTCCAAAACAGATCACATTTTAGGCCATAAAACAAACCTGGTCAGATTCAGAAACACTGAAATTATTCCATGCACACTCTCAGACCACAAAGGCATCAAATTGGAACTGAACACACATCTCCACCAAAGAAAACCCTGTAACTCATGGAGACTGAACAACACATTGTTGAATCACCAATGGGTCATCGAAGAGATCAAAACAGAAATCCAACAGTTTATGAAATTTAACAGTAAGGAGCACACAAAATACCAACTCCTTTGGGACACAGCAAAGGCAGTACTCAGAGGAAAATTTATAGCGCTGAGTGCCTACAACAACAAGTTGGAAAAATTGCAAACCAACAAGTTAATATCTCACCTTAAGCTCCTGGAAAAAGAGCAACAAACCAACCCTAATCCCAGTAGAAGAAAGCAAATTATTAAAAATCAAAGCAGAATTAAATGATTTGGAATCCAAAAAAACTATAGAAAGAATCAACAAAACAAGGAGTTGGTTCTTTGAAAGAATTAACAAAATTGACAAGCCCTTAGCAAATCTTACCAAAAAAAGAAGAGAGCATATCTAAATAAAGAAAATCGCAGACGAAAATGGTAATATCACGACAGAAATTACCAAGATCCAGAATATCATGAGGGAATACGTCTCAAACCTTTACGCCAACAAATTTGAGAATCTAGAAGAAATGGATGAATTCCTAGCCAATATTAACATACCCACACTGAACCAAGAAGAAGTAACCCAAATCAACAGGCCTATTTCAAGCACTGAAATAGAAATGTCAATTAGTGAACTTCCACCTAAGAAAAGCCTAGGGCCCGATGGATTCACAGCTGAATTCTATAAGGTCTTCAAAGCAGAGCTCACACCAATACTCCTCAAACAAAATTGAAAATGAAGGTTCTTTACCAAACTCATTCTGTGAAGCCAGTATAACTCTCATCCACAAACCAGGGAGAGATTCATCAAAGAAAGAGAACTATAGACCTATTTGTTTGATGAACATCAATGCAAAACTTCTCAACAAAATACTGGCCAACCGTCTACAACAACTTATCAAAAAAATTATACACTATGATCAAACAGGATTCATCACAGGGAGGCAAAGCTGGTTCAACATACGCAAATCTATTAATATAATTCAACACATCAACAGGAGCAAGGACAAAAATCACATGATTGTCTCAATAGATGCGGAAAAGGCATTTGACAAGATCCAACACCCCTTTATGTTAAAAGGTCTGGAGAAACTAGGAATCAAAGGAACATTTCTCAATATAATAAAGGCTATGTATGACAAACCCACAGCTAGTATTATACTCAATGGCAAAAAGCTAAAGCCATTCCCTCTAAAATCAGGAACGAGACCAGGATTCCCACTCTCTCCACTCCTCTTTAACATTGTATTAGAATTCCTAGCCAATGCAAAAAGGCAAGAAGCAAGCATAGAGTGGATCCAAGTAGGGAAAGAGGAAATAAAACTATCCCTCTTTGCAGATGACATGATTCTGTATTTAAAGATTCCTATGGACTCTACTCCCAAGCTCCTTGAGCTGATTCAAAACTTTGGAAGAGTAGCAGGCTATAAAATTAACCCTCAAAAATCAACTGCCTTCCTCTACGCCAACAGTGAGAGGAACGAGGCAACAATCAGGAAGGCAACTCCTTTCTCAATAGCCTCAAAGAAAATAAAGTACCTAGGAATTAGCTTAACTAACAATGTAAAGGATCTTTTTCATGAAAACTTTAAAACCCTGAAAAAGGAAATTAAAGCAGAACTAAGGAAATGGAAAAACCTCCCATGCTCCTAGATTGGAAGAATCAACCTCGTGAAAATGACAATCTTGCCAAGGGCTATCTACAAATTCAACGCAATACCCATCAATATCCCAATGTCATTCTTTAAAGAAATAGAAGAGGCAATTCAAAATTTCAAATGGAATAATAAAAGACCTTGTATAGCAAAAACACTTCTTATCAGAAAGAATAGCACAGGAGGAATTTCAATACAAAACTTTAGACTCTATTTCAGAGCAATAATTATCAAAACAGCTTGGTACTTGCACAAGAACAGACCTGAAGACCAATGGAATAGAACTGAGGACCCAGATATTAAACCACAGACCTATGGCCACCTAATCTTTGACAAGGGAGCCAGAAAGATAAAATGGAAGAAAGATAGCCTCTTCAACAAGTTGTGCTGGCAGAACTGGTTAAGCACCTGCAGAAAACTGAAGTTGGATCCTTCTTTGTCACCCTGCACTAGCATTAACTCCAAATGGATCAAAGACCTCGAGATAAGAGCTGACACACTGAAAACTTTACAAGAATTAATAGGAGATACACTAGGCCACCTTTGCACAGGTCGAAACTTTCTTGATAAGAACCAAGAATCACAACAAATCAGAGAAAGGCTGGATAAGTGGGACTGCATTAAACTGCAGAGCTTTTGTATGGCAAAGGACATAGCTAGTAAATTATTTAGGAAGCCTACAGAGTGGGAGAAGATCTTCACCAACCATACAATGGACAAAGGCCTCATATCTAAAATATATCAAGAGCTCAAAAAATTAAATCACTCCAAAACTAATGTCCAAAGTAACAACCATCCCATTAAAAGATGGGCCAAAGACTTAAAGAGAGTCTTCTCTGAAGAAGAAACAAAAATGGCCTATAGATACATGAAGAAATGCTCAACATTTCTGGTCATAAAAGAAATGCAAATCAAAACAACGCTAAGATTCCACCTTACTCCAGTTAGAATGGCCAAGATCAGGAAAACGAATAATAACAGATGCTGGAAGGGATGTGGCCAGGAGGGATCACTACTACACTGTTGGTGGGAGTCCAAACTCGTTCAACCACTATGGAAAGCAGTATGGCAGTGCCTCGAAAGGCTAAACATAGAGCTTCCCTATGACCCAGCAATTCCACTACTTGGCATTTACCCAACCATCCAGAAACTAGGGCATACTGAATCCACTAGCACATCAATGTTCATTGCAGCATTATTCACCATAGCAAAGATATGGAACCAACCTAGATGTCCCTCAGTTGATGAATGGATCCACAAGATGTGGTATTTGTACACAATGGAATTCTATGCTGCTGTCAGAAAAAATGACATCACCCTATTTGTTAGGAAACGGAAAGACTTGGAAAAACATCATATTAAGTGAAGTAAGCCAGACTCAAAGGAACTTAGGCTTAATGGTTTCCCTCATTCATCATAACCTGTAGAAACCTTGGGCTCTACTAGCAGAGATTTGCAATAGAGCAAAAACTAGATACATAAGGCCATATAATATGAAGCTAATTGAATGGACCTCTAGGATATTGAAACAAAAGCCATATAATGAATGATTGCTGTCCTTAATGTGCTATGTTATCTCATCTCTTTTGCTGTTCCTTTGTTATCTCATATTGACACAATATCTCACTTTGTTATCTGATATATTGGATACATTTGTATTTGGTTACTTGAAATTGGACAGGGAAGGGTGGAAAACGAAGAGGGGGGTCGGGGGGTAGAGTAATGGGACCAAGACATGTGGAAGGGTATTAATGTATGTGAATTAATGCACCTTCTATCTGGCAAATATCATGTTACCCTTTTATTAAATACAACAAAAAAATAAATAAATAAAATATATAAAAATGAAAGAGTGAAAATGTATATGGAAGAGATTAATGATTAAAAAACGACACCTCACAATTAGTAATTCTTAAAGAAGAAATATTAAGATTAAAAACTGACATTAAAAAGCAGGGACTGAGTCAATAAAAATATAATTTGTAAAAAGTCTGTAAACAATGCTTCACTATTTTTCTAGGAATGACCACAATGACAGAAGGAAAGATAAAAATAAGTAATAAAATTTAAAAATGGATTAAGTAAGTTGAAAAAAATGGCAAAAAAGAGAATAAGTAAAAATGAAAACTAAAAATGTATAATTTGAAAAAATTATGCTTAGAAAAACAGTATTCTTTAATTTTTTTGAGCGGGAAACTTGTGTCTCTACTGAATTCGTGATCCAGATGCTTCACGAAGCCTTTGAATCCTGTGATTTTGCTTTTTTGGTTTTTCAAATCACTTTGCTTGATTGGGCAGAGAAGGCTCTGCCTTATAGATCTGGTTTGTAGACTCTGTGACTGCTCACCCAGGTTAATTTACTGGCAGGGCGATGAGGTTATGTGTCCTGAAGGAGAACGTTGGCTGTATTCAGTAGCTTGAGTGAGAATGGAGTTGAATTCAATCTAGTGTCCATGGCTAGCTTCAGAACTCACCCTGATCCACCTTGGGGTCACTTTTGTTTTGACCAGTTCAGCAGAGAGCCTCAGGGAGGAGCTGCTGTTGGCTGATGGGGGTGGGGATACTTTCCCAATGCCATTCCAGGAGCAGGAGTGAAGATGTCTTTAGTGAGGTACTCACAAATCACCTTGGTTGTCTGAGTCTGTCTGTAGCTAGCAGGTCTGCATTGCAGGTAGGTGAGGCACTAAACACTCAGCCTCTGTTTGTATCTGGCAGGTCTGTTCTGCAGCGAGGTGCTAAATGCTCAGGCTCCGGAGCCTTTTCCTCCACACAGCTCCTCTGGGGAGCAGCTCCCACCGATGCCACCAAGAGTGTGAGCTCAAAACTTACTTCTTGAGTAGGCTGGTTTTCTTTTTCCTCTCTGACTGAGATCTCTGTGCTACTACAGCTTACTTAGAATTGTTCTTTAGCTACACTTTCTGCTACAATGCTAAAACTGGTATCTTGGCAAGAGCTCAGAAAGACTCACCCTCAACTGCTGCCATCTTCCACTGATCTCCTCACTCTTCTTAATTGTAGAACATACACTTAATTCTTAATTGCATTCTCTCCCTCTTCTCTTCTTCATTCAATGACCACTTTCCCCTTGGCCTCACCCAACTCCTTTCAAGTACCTACTTTTTGGAGTTTATTTTTGTTGAACTTCACTTTTATATTTTTGCTGGTCTTGCGAATTGAACTCACAGTGCTTCCCCATCTCCCTCTAACTCTCAGGGAAACTCTTCCACTTGAGACACAGCTCCACTTCTGGTAGTTGGTGGTTAGGTGGATATAAGAGTACTATGGACTTTTCAGTCTGGCTTTTAACTGCAATCCTGAAATCTGTCACTTGAGTAGCTAGGATTATAGTTGTGACCCACAGGTGCTTGGTTAATCAACTTTTTAAAAGTATTGAACAGAATCCTGTCTTATATTTACATAATTTGTGAGCTTAGGAGAGAACAGACAAACTAATACACCCTCTAAATAAATAAATGAACAAATAACCTAATAATGCCCTTTCTCTGATTTCTTCTTAATATATTTTCTTGACCCTAGTTTGTGGATAATACTGAAAATAAATTGTTAGCCTGTGTCCAGCTTGCAGTTTCATTCTCTAATAAATATTGAGAAATATCCTGCAGAGAATAAACTGGGAAATAGTTATTTTGTTCTGTGAAGATAGTCAGACTTACTCGAGTCCACTAGACAAAAAATAAAAATAAAAATAAAAAACGAGTTAATGAGTGTAACAATATCTACAAGTAAATGAACAATGTTCAAGCCTTGGTTCACTTTTACTTTTTTCTTCTCAATTAGAATTACTACTCAAACAGAAGCAAAAGATAAGATAAAAAGCTCTAGTTCATTGTATAACTTGAAGTTTATATTCTTTCTACCAATTTATGTTGCAATTAAATTTAGGGCAGTATAACTCTACAAATAATCACATAAGTTCTTCCTTTTTCATTAAAGCAACAACATCTTTGCAGCTAAAGTTAGATTATTTGTAAACATAAATGTATCTGGATTTTTAATTCACAGGCATTCTAATCAATAATTCATGGCTTCTATTTTCTTACTCGGGAGTTTGCCAAATAAAGTTTTACTGTGCCATACACTATGAGGAATTGAAGCCACAAAACAACTATCATTTTTCAATGCATCAAATAAATGTTATAGTAAAATGAGACCAAGTGGTACGTTTGCAGTACTCATAATATTTCTCTTCTAACGCTTAACTTATCATCTAAGTAAGTTTTTGTATTTTAATACAGTTGTACCTACATCAGAAGGAGAGTTATTATTACAGTTTATCTTGGTATTGTTGAGTAAATCATTATCCAGTCTATTTTTGACCCTGAGGATCAAGAGGTCCTAAAATTAAATCTTTAGATAAATAGATAAATGCACATATAGTAAATAAATAATAAATAAATGAATATATTAAAATCTATCTTCTCCTAATACTATATGGGTAAGTTTTAAGCTATAATAGGTCTATATTTTAAAAAATTAGGCAGAACATAGTAGCCTTCTATCTGCCATCCAAGCTATGGCAACAAGTAAGAAATAGGAGACCTGTACCCCAGCTAAATACCAAGGTCCAAATAAGAGGTAAGATTCACTTTTTTTGATGTTCCTGAGTCATGAACTTAGGGCCTGGGTACTGTCACTGAGAATTTTACTCAAGGCTATTGGTCTATGACTTGAGCCACAACTCTACTTCTAGCTTTTTAGTGGTTAATTGAAGAGAAGTATTTCACAGACTTTATTGTTGAAGCTGGCTTTGAAACATGGTCTTCAAATCTCATCCTCCTAAGTAGTTATAATTATAGATGTTAGCCAACAGCACTTGGATGAAATTCTAACTTAAAACAACCACTGCAAAAAAACAAAAAGTCGGGAAGTGTGGATTTACATTCAATGGCTGTCTAGCAGGAATGAGGCCATGAGCTCAAAACTCTATTATATTAAATAAAAAAGAGAAAAAAGCAAAGAAAAATATGGAATCATTATTAAATAGGGGACATTCATAAGCAAAAAAGAACTGAGGAGATCTTCAGGATATGAAAACAAGAATTTTATCTTGTGTTGTTCTTAATGTACTATCTTATTTCCATTCTCTTTTTTTAGGTGGCAAAATAAGTTTTTAATTTTTTCTCCTTTTGTTGTAATTAATAGAAGAATTATATTATATTCACCAGAGATAAGGTGCATTACTTCACAAACATTGATACCCTTTCTCATGTTTCGGTTCCCATTTCCAACATCCCACTGCCGATCCTATTTCTCTTCTCTTTTGTTGTCCTTTGGTTAATCTCATACTGTTACTGTATCTGACTTTGTTACCTTGCATATTGTATATATGTTTATTTGAAATAGGAAAGGGAAGGAGGGAAAACAAGATGTTTGGGAGGGGTTGGTGGAGGTAAATTGGGACAAAAACATGAGAATAAATATCAATGTGAGAAGTAATGGTGAATATTACTATAACCATTCTAAACATTATGATAAAAAATTGAAATTCAGAGATTGATTCTTAATTATTTAGGAGACTTACATTTAATAAATCAAACATACATAGACATTATAAGGAATTATTCAAATCCAACTAATTATAATCAAAGATAGGAGAAAATTTGTTTACTAATTCTTCTTTATTCCAGAAACTGAGAAATTCGTACCAGTGTGTCTTTTCTTTTAACTCAAAAAACTCAATTCTTAAAACCTCTCCTAGGATTTTACTTTTTGGAGGTATGTGATAATAAATTGTTATTCCTATATTAGATTTTTTTCCCCTTGACTCTTGCCACTTCTTACAATAACAGACCAAAAACAATCCAGGCAACAGTGGCTCATGCTTACTCATCGCTACTCAGAAGGAAGTTATCTGAGGGTGATGGTTCAAAACCACGTGGAGCAGGAAAAGTTTCCTACCTCTAATTAGCCACCACAAAGCCACAAGTGGCACTGTAGCTCCAACTGATAGAGGGCTAGCCTTGGGCAAAAAGAACTCAGTGGCAGTGCTTAGGCCCCAAGTTCAAAGCCATGACTGACATAGGTTTAGCTCCAATTATTTAGCTCAGCTTCTTGCTTTGGCAAGAAGGTGGTGTTGAGTGAAATCGTCCCTAGAAGAGATATGCAAAAGGATTCATGTGGTTCATAAGTGGGAATGTACAGTGGAGCAAAATCTGTCATACAGAATGTGATGGAAAGCTCCTGTAACCCAATATACATGGGACACATATTTACAAGTATGTTCAAGACTTTCCTACAGAAAAATCAAAAGCTAATAATACTCAGTCTTAAAAAAGAAAGGCCTAGGGCTAGGAGTTTGGCCTAGTGGTGGAGTGCTTGCATACCACGCACAAAGACCTGGGTTCACTTCCTTGGTACCACATACATAGAAAAAATGCCAGTAGTGTTGTTGAGGCTCTAGTGGTAGAGTTCTAGCCTTGAGAAATCCCAAGGACAAAGCTCAGGCCCTGAGCCCAAACCCAGGACTGACAAAAAAAGAAAAAAAGAAGAAATAAAGAAGAAGAAAAACCTAGGCACATACCTCCCTGTAGACTGATTCTTTGAAAAACCCCAGGCCCTGAGTATCACCATACAGATAACTAAATTTTTCAACTAGCGGGTGGTGTTGTATGGTAGATACAGTTGCAAGAACAGAAAAACCACTTAAAAGGCTGTGATGGCTTCTCTAGAAACAGACTTGAACATGGATGCTTGTAAATATGCTAAAAATAAGAAAAAGAAATCAAGTATGGACACAACCAAGGGGAATCAAGAAACTAAGACTAAGACTTTTGGAACCCACCAACTCAATACATACTTGTAAACTAACTCTTGTAACTAACTTGTAAACTTGTCCTTTTTATTAAGGCCTTTTGCTTAGACCCAGTCTCCTTACTTCAGTGATGCACAAGTGTAATTCTAGCTACTCAGGAGGCTGAGATCTGAGGATTGTGGTTCAAGGCCAGTCCAATCAGGAAAGCCCATGAAACCCATATGTCCAAATAACCACCAAAAAACCAGTGGTAACACTGTGGCTCAAAGTGTGGCAGCACTAGCCTTGAGCAAAAGAAAAAACCAGGGACAGTACCCAGGACCTGAGTTCAAGCTCTACAACCTGCAAACAACAACACCAACAACAACTATGTGTACCTAAATTTTACTCTTGAAAATATATCTCAATTTTGTTGTGGTAATTTCATTTTTTTCTGCCCTGCTGCTTGAGCTGAGTGCCTGGGTACTTTTGCTAAAGGCAAGGATTTTTTCACTTGAGCCACAGTGGCTTTTTCTGTGTATGTGGTACTGAGCAATGGAACCCAGGGCTTAGAGCATACTGGGAAAGCACTTAAGCACTAGGTCATGCTCCTGGCCCCATAAAAATAATTTTTTGATCAGTCGTGGTGCTTGAACTCTGGGCCTGGGTGTTGTCCCTGAGCTTTTTAGGTCAAGACTACTGCCCTATCCCTTGAGCCACAGTGCCACTTTCATTTTTCTGGTGGTTAATTGGAGATAAAAGTCCCATGGACTTTTATGTCTGGGCGGGCTTTGACCACGATTCTCAGATTTCTTCCTCCTGAGTAGCAAGAGCCATGAGCCACCACACCAGGCTCCATAAATCTTTCTTTTTCGTTTTGTTCTGACTTACTTCATTTAATATTTTTATTAAAGAATTTACTAACATTAATTTTTACATCATATTTCAAATGACAAGTTTAACAAACAAGTGTTCAAGAATGGAAACTATATACAATTACTGGCACTTAGTTTTCAGAACTTAATCCAAATTAGGTTAAGGGTTTGTATGTCATAGAAACATTAATTTATGAAATAAAATATTGTCTATAGAGTCAAAGTTTTTTATGTCTATATAGTTATTAATATATTCCCATTACCATGTCCATAGCATTGGGTATGCAAATATTGAGTCCTCGCTCTTGTACGCTTTGGATTTAACAGCCACATATCAAGGATACCATACACCTTTTGTTCCTTAGCTCTTGACATGTTTCACTCAACATGATTTGCTCTAGATTCATCCACTTCCCTGCGAATGCCATTATTTTATCTTGTCTGTTGGCTATGTAGAATTCCATTGTATATATATACCACATTTTCTGTATCCATTCATCTGCAGTAGGGCATCTGGATTGTTTGCATCGCCTGGCTATTGTGAACAGTGCAGAGATGAATATAGCTGAGCAGGTGTCCTTATATCTTGGGTTATAATGTTCAGGGTAGATGCTCAGAAGTGGTATGGCGGGATCATAGGGAAGGTCTATTTTCAGTTCTTTAAGAAACTTCCACACTGCTTTCCAGAGTGGCTGAATTAGTCTGCATTCCCACTAGCAGTGTAGTAGGGTTCCTTTTTCTCCACAACCCTGACAGCAACTGTCATTGTCTGAGTTCAAAATCTTGGCCATTCTTGTTGGGGTAAGGTGGTATCTTAGGGTTGTTTTTATTTGCATTTCCTTTATGACCATAGATGATGAACATTTTCGCATATGCTTTTCTGCAATTTTAATCTCTTCTTCTCATAAGTCTCTCTTTAGTTCCATTGAACATTTAGTGAATGGTTTGTTAGGTTTCGGGGGGATTAGTTTCTTGAGTTCCCTGTAGATACTGGATATTAAGCATTTGTCAGATGCATTATTGGTGAATATATATTCCCCGTTCATTGGCTGTCTTTCTACTTTTGCGACTATGTTTTTATCTGTGCAGTAACTTTTTATTTTTAGGTAGTCCCATTTATCGAGTCTCTCTCCAATCTGTTGTGACCCTGGGATTCTCTTCAGGAATCTTTTGCCTGTGCCTATGAGTTCCAGTGTCTCTTTATCATGTAGCAGTTTCACGGTTTCCGGTCTGACATTGAGGTCTTTGATCCACTTTGAGCTAATGCTTGTACATGAAGAAAGGCTAGGGTCAATTTTTAGTTTCCTGTATATGGCTGCCCAGTTTTGCCAGCACCAATAATTGAATAGTCTGTGTTTGTTCCACTATATATCTTTGGCTCCTTTGTCAAATACAAGTTGCCTATAGGTATGTGGTTCTATTTCTGGGTCTTCTATTCTGTTCCATTGATCTTCTGGTCTGTTTTTGTGCCAATACCTTGCGAGTTTTGTTATTATGACTCTATCGTACAGTTGAAGTCTGGTATTGTAATACTACCAGCATTGATCTTTTTGATTAGAATTCTTTTGGCTATTCTAGGTCTTTTCTTGTTCCATATGAGCCTTTGGATTGTATCTTTTATTTCAGTAAAGAATGTCTTTGGGATTTTGATGGGGATTGCATTGAATTTGTATATCAATTTTGACAGTATAGCCATTTTCACTATGTTGGTTCTCCCTAGCCATGAGCATGGGATGTCTTTCCATTTCCTAGTGTCCTCTTTATTTTCTTTCGTTAGGCTTTTATAGTTTTCATTGAATAATTCCTTTACTTCTTTGGTTAAGTATATTCCTAAGTATTTTATTCCTTTGGGGTCTGTTGCGAATGGGATCATTTTCTTGATTTGGCCTTCTGTTTGTGTATTGTTGGTGTACAAGAAGGTGACTGACTTCTGAAGGTTAATTTTGTATCCTGCCACTTTGCTAAAGTACTTTATTAATTCTAGGAGTTTGGGAGTGAAGTTTGTTGGGTCACTCAAGCAGAGGATCATGTCATCTGCGAATAGGGATAGTTTAATTTCTTCTTTCCCTATGTGGATCCCTTTGATGACTTTTTCTTGCCTTATTGCTCTGGCTGAGGGTTCCAGAACTATACTGAAGAGAAGGGGAGGGAGTGGGCATCCCTGTCTACTCATTCTTTAAAGAAATAGAAGAAGCAATCCAAAGTTCAAATGGAACAATAAAAGACCCTGTATTGCAAAACACTTCTTAGCTGAAAGAACAGTGTAGGAGGTATTTCAATACCAAACTTCAGACTCAATTATAGGGCTATAGCGACCAAAACAGCTTGATATTGGCACAAGAACAGGCCTGAAGACGAAAGGAATAGAACTGAAGACACAGATATTAACCCACAGATTGATGGTCACCTAATCTTTGATAAGGGAGTCAAAAAAAGTAGAATGGAAGAAAGACAGCCTCTGCAACAAGTGGTGCTGGCAGAACTGATTAAGCACCTGCAGAATACTAAAGTTGGATCCTTGTTTGTCATCCTGCACTAGAATTAACTCTAAATGGAACAAAGACCTTGAAGTAAAAGCCAGTACATGAAAAACTTTACAAGAAGGAATTGGAGATACTCTAGTTCTCCTTGGCAAAGGTTGAAACTCTCTTAATAAGTACCAAGAAACAAAATGAATCAGAGAAAGGCTGGATAAGTGGGACTGAATTAAACTGCAAAGCTTCTGTATGGCAAAGGACATAGCTAGCAAATTAATTAGGAAGCCTACAGAATGGGAGAAGATCTTCACCAACCATACAATGGACAAAGGCCTCATATCTAAAATATATCAACAGCTCAAAAAATTGAATCACTCCCAAACTAATCTCCAAAGTAACAACCATCCCATTAAAAGATGGGCCAAAGACTTAAAGAGAGTCTTCTCTGAAGAAGAAATAAAAATGGCCTATAGACACATGAAGAAATGCTCACCATCTCTGGTCATAAAAGAAATGCAAATGAAAACAACTCTAAGATTCCACCTCATACCAAGTAGAATGGCCAGGATCAAGAAATCTAATAACATCAGATGTTGGAGATGATGTGGACAGGAGGGATCACTAATACACTGTTAATGGGAGTACAAACTCATCCAAATACTATGGAAAGCAGTATGGCAGTTCCTCAAAAGACTAAATATAGAACTCCCCTCTTACCCAGCAATAACACCACTTGGCATTTACCCAATTGTGGAGAAACAAGGGCATATTGAATCCACTAGCACAATGATGGTCATTGCAGCACTATTTACCATAGCAAAGAGTGGCTACATTTTCACCAGTTTAAAAAAAAATGACAGGAAAGGGTTAGCAAAATCATGGAAACATGAGATAGCGTGATATGTTTGAGGCATTACATCTAATTTCATATTGCTAAGATATAGAATGTCACTGAAGATGAAAAAATGGCAAGGATCTCACCTTAAATCCTGTGTAAAATGACAAAAACTTAGATCTTATGGTGTGGTTATTTTATTCATTTCATCTTGAAAATTATGGGTAATCGTTTTTATTCTAGAAAATAACTTTGGAAGACACAATTGTTCTCAAGGTTAAGTATTTTACTGCCTAAACTAAGGTAGTAGGTGTGTGGAATAAACGGTAGAAGAAAGCTTTTAAACTTGTTTAAAATTTGAAGTTAGCATTAATAACATAGACATTAAATAGTAGTAATAAGAAAGTAGGAAGGATGACTCTGGAATAACATTCAGTTTTAATTCACAGAGACTGAAAGAAATGCAGAGTTAAGATTATTTTGTAGTCACTAGTTCTGAAAGCTCTTAACTACATAATTTATTTTTCTGAAAGTTATAGAGCCATTTGGGGGAGTTTATTTAATATTAAATAAGCTCTTTCAATTATGTCTTTTAAGGACTTCTTTTTACTTCTTATAAGTTGTAGAACGCATTGACTGAAATTTACTAATATGATTCCTTTATTCTTTTAGTTTGCTGAGTTTGGGGGAAGGTAATCTATATTATTCCTGGTATTAGTAATTTATATGTTTTCTTGTTATATATGCTTTTACTTCAGGAACTCTAATTGCAAATATATTACTAGGTCTTTTAATGTTTTTCATACTCTCTCCTCCTCTTCTGCCGGGGCCTACCGGCAGCAAATTGGGGTTCCTGAAATAGGGGGCAGGGACTGGAAAAAATAGAAGAGAGACAAACACATCGGGTCCGGGAGGTCTGCCACCCAGGTGAAAACTGCAGTCTCCTTTATTCTCCACTCCAGCTTCTCTCCCCTCTTGAAACCAGGGAACTTCCAGCTGTTACATTCATATGGTAAATCTCAGGTCATTTAAACAGAATAAGGCCATAAAACAAGAAGACAATAAAGCCATTGTCTGATGCAAATCAAGGTACAGTTTGATTCCACTCTGGCTCCCAACACTCTTCCTTCTTTTCACTCTTTATAAAAATTGTTAACAAAGAATCTCTAGCATATAATAAATCTTGGTTTAAGTCTTTAATATATTTTAATTCATTTAATACTTACAACTTTAAATACTGTTAATATTGCACAGATAATAAAAATGAACCGCAAATAGCTGGAGTAAATTTTTCAATGTTATCTAACCATTATGTGGTATGAATGTGAATACAGTCCATTTGTCTTTATATTCTATGCTTTAAACCATTATGATAAGTAGCTGCAGTAATGTCAGTGGAAAAACTTGCTCAAGATTGATTTCAAGTTAATATGTTGTGTCAAAATGTGCACAGTTCCAACTTATGTCTTTGATTTCCATTCATAAACTAACTATGTTTTCTAATTTATTTTATTCATGATGAACTAATGATGCTTTGTAATTCATCATTATGAATATGTGTACTCTTTAGTTTTCTATATTGATGACTGAACATTTTCACTTATTGCTCACTGCAAAATTTTTCACATGATATCTGATAAACTATTCCATTTTCCAATTTCTTTACTCTGAAAATTCATTAATTCAATAAATAGGCACTTATTCCCTTCATTTATGCCAGTCTTCTAGGAAAAATATGAGATATAAGTCCCTACTTTAAAGGATGATAGTGCACTCCAGTGATCAAGACATAGTATTTTTTCATATATTTTTATTGTAATTAATAGAAGGGTTACATTATATTCACCCTACAGAAGGTGCATTACTTCACATACATTGATACCCTTTATCATATCTTGGTCCTCATTTCCCTCCCACCTCCCCCGCCATCTACTTGTTTGCCCCCTTCCCTATCTGATTTCAAATAATCAAATATGCATATATAAAATATATCAGATAACAAGGTGAAATACTATAAACATATGAGATGGCCAACAGTCAGCAAAATTGATGAGAGGTAACATAGTACATTAAGGACAGCAATCACTCATTATATGGTTTTTGTTTCTATATCCTGGAGGTCCTTTCATTTAGCAGAAGACAAAGTATTTTAAAGGTAGAAGAATAGAAAAAAAGAAATGCCTTGAACTAGTTTTATCTCACTCTTGACAGGCAATCACGTTAATGATTTGATGACTCTACTTTTAGGCTTCTGTGGAAGAACACATAAATTATACTCATATGCACATATATGTAAATATGCATATATGTAGTCTCATACATTAAATCATTTATTCATTACTGAATATACATAGTTTCATAAACATAAGTAGGATGAAAACAAAAATTACACAATAATCTCAGTAAACTAGAAAAAGTCTTTAAAAAGCAAATATTCCTTAGTGACATAGGCACCAAAACCCTAAAAGAAAAAATTTCAACATTATATAATAATATATATGTATACTATAGAAAACATGCAATCAACCACATAGTAAATGCTGTGAAAATGAAATTATTTTCTCTAACATCAGTATAGTGTTGAGGGACAAAAGAAAGTAAAATGGGAGAGAATAAAACTAGAGACTAAAATAAGATCCTAATGATTTTTGATTGTTGTTCTTTTTGTACTGTGTTATATCTCTTCTCTTTTGTTGTCCCTTGGTAATATCATATTGTTACAGTATCTTACCTTGTTATCTGGTATGTTGTATATATCTTTATTTGTTTATTTGAAATAGGATAGGGAAGGGGGGAAAACAAGATGAGGGGAGGGGTGGGGGAAGGGAAATGGGGACAGAAACATGAAAAGGGTTATCAATGATTGTGAAGCAATGCACCTTCTATTAGGCAAATACAATATAACCCTACTATTAATTACAAAAAAATTAAAAAAGAAAGTAAAATGGAAAATAAGTCAAATCAGAAGAAGAATTGCAATTGTACTTTAGAATATTCTTAGACCTGATGAATATTTTCAGCAAAGTAACAGAATATAAATGCAACTAAGAAATCAACAGCTAGTCTCCATAATATTAACAGACAGTTCTGCTAGCGCTGTAGGCAGATGGAGGGATCACTACTACACTGTTGGTGGGAGTGCAAACTCATTCAATCACTATGGGAAGCAGCATGGGGGTTCCTTTAAACACTAAATATAGAGCTCCCCTATGACCCAGCCATTCCACTAAGCATTTACCCACTCATCCAGAAACAAGGATATACCAAATCTACTACCACAATGATGATCATTGCAGCACTATTTACCACAGCAAAGAAACAGAAACAACCCAGATGCCCCTCAGTTGATGAGTGGATCAACAAGATGTGGTATTTATACACAATGGAATTGTATGCTGCTGTCAGAAAGAATGACATTGCCCAATTTGTAAGGAAATGGAAAGACTTAGAAAAAATCATATTAAGTGAAGTAAACCAGACTCAAAGGTACATAGGTCCAATAGTCTCCCTCATTTGTCATAATCAGTAGAAACCTTGGGCTCTCCTAGCAGAGATTTGCAATAGAACAAAATCTACAGACATTAGGCAAAACGGTATGACACTAAATGTAAGGACCTCCAGGATAAGGAAACAAAAGCCATATAATGAGTGACTGTTGTCCTTAATGTCTGTTATCTCTCATCTCTTTTGCCACCCCTTGGTTATCTCATATTGTTACAATTTTTCACCTTGTTATCTAATATATTTTATATGTGCTTAATTGGTTATTTGAATGGGATTGGTAAGGGGGGAAATCAAGATAAGTGGGGGGATGGTGGGAGGGAAATGGTGACCAAGTAATGAGAAAGGGTATCAGTGTTTGTGAACTTATGCACGTTCTATCTGGTGAATATAATGTAACCCTTCTATTAATCATAATAAAAAATGTCCTATCAAAAATTTAATTGTCAGTCTCATGTACTAGACAATCTGAATTTTAGAATTATTTAAATTACATTAAGATATTGATTAAATGTTTCACTTAAATCCATATAATAGTAGAGAAAATAAGTATTTGCAAGAAAATGGTTGAAAGTGGAAATTACCATATTGAGTGAGATAAGCCAAGGTCAAAATATCAACCATTTTCCCACATCGGTGAAAGATATAACTAAAATGCATACATACTCAAGACTTACACATATGGGGTCTGGGAGTTTGGCCTAGTGGTTAAAGTGCTTGCCTAGCATGCATGAAGACCCGGGTTCGATTCCTCGGTACCATATACATAGAAAAAAGCCGGAAGTGGTGCTGAGGCTCAAGTGGTAGAGCTCTAGCCTTGAGAAAGTCCAAGGACAGTGCTCAGGCCCTGAGCTCAAGCCCAGGACTGGCAAAAAAAGACTTACACATATGCACATATGTACATATGCACATGTATGTATATTTATGTAACAAAATTATAATTATATGAAATTTAGGACAATGAATTGAAAGAGGTAGGAAAGAAAATGAAAGAGGAAAATATTGAAATAGAGTGTTTCTATGTATGACTATGGAAGATGGAATAATGAAACACACTGAAAGTTGTTCAACAATAGAGCACAATAGGGAGAAGTGGGGGCAGCAAAAGAGAAGACAATAGTGAAGATTATTTTGGTTAAAATATATATGCCTGTGAAATACCATGGCAATATCCTTTGAACAATTAAAATACACTACAAAAGTAAAACAAATTTGGTAGGGATAAGTGGGTATGATTGGGAAAGGCACATGTAGCAGATGAATGACAGTGAATATATCCAAGTACTTTATATATATATATATGCAAATAAAACATTGAAAGTTTTTGACATTTTAATATTATACAGGGGAGGAAGAAAGGGTGAAAACAAGGCTATATATAGAGCATGCCCATGAGTCAGTAATTCCACTCCTGGGTATATATCAAACAGAACACAAACAAGGCCACACTAAAGCAACCAGCACAACCATGTTCAGTGCAGTATTGTTTACCATAGCCAAAATTTGGAATCAGTGCAAATGCCCCTCAGCAAATGAATCAATAAATAATACGAAGCCGGGAGCTGTGGCTCATACCTGTAGTTCTAGCTACTCAGGAGGCTGAGATCTGAGAATCGTGGTTCAAAGCCAGCCCGGAGAACTGAAGTACATGAGACTCTTATCTCCTATTGACCAATAGAAAACTGGTAGTGATGCTGTGGATCAAGGGGTAGGGCAGTAGTCTTCAGCTGAGGGCACAGGGACAAAGCCCACGACTTGCTAGAGTGGTATCCTAGAGCTAAAGATCTCAGGGACATTGCCCAGGCCCAGAGTTCAAGCCCCATGACCAAAACAAAGGTTATATACATATATATAATATACATAATATATGTATATATACACAGAATGGTATTTTACTCATCTATCAGAAAGAATGATATTGTTCCATTTGTAAGGGGAAGGAAAGACTTGATAAAAATTATATTAAGTAAATTAAGCCAGATCCAGAGATGCATAGATTGCATGGTTTCCTTCATTTGTGATAGCTATAATGTTTTTATAAATCTGTAATTAACACACTGAATTTTAAAAACTATATTTGGACTGACAATTTATACAGGTATCTAATGGTTCACCAGTGATTTCAGAAGTGGATATTCTTAGGAGAGGAACACAAGGGCACAATTCATATGTACATTGGATTATATAAAATAATATTTTTTTTCAAAGTGAACTCCAAGAAATGGAAACAGGAAGGTTTTTTTTTCCTTCCTTGCAGTTTTGTTTTTCTTTTGGATTTGTATTTTTCTTTATCTGCCTTTGGTATAGTAAGTAGGGGGAAAGAAATGGTAGGACAAAGGCTTAACAAATATAGCAGTGACACTCACTAAACACTACGTTGAAAATGAACTATACAAGTAGTGGGTGGGAATGTCAGGGAAAAACTGGGAGAGAGCAAGGGAAGGGGTGATATTGTTGAAAAACAAATGAACCCTTTATCTGGTTTATATAACTGTGTCCCCTCTGTATATAACCTTTACAATAACAATAAAAGTGCAGTAAAAATATTGAGTCCTCGCTCTTGCACTGTTTGAATCTCATAATCACATATTAAGGATATCATGCGCCTTTTGTTCCTTTGGTCTTGACTTGTCTCACTCAACATGATTCATTCTAGATTCATTCACTTCCCTGCAAATGCCATTATTTTATCTTCTCTGTTGGCTATGTAGAATTCCATTGTATATATACACCACATTTTCTGTATCCATTCATCTGTAGGGCATCTGGATTGTTTTCATCGCCTGGCTATTGTGAATAGTGCAGAGATGACAAAACTACATAGAAAAAAACTCTGTGACTCTATAGACATAATTTTTTTTCATTTATCAGTTTTTATTTTAATTGCAAAAAATTTATGTATTATGTACAACATCTATTTGAAGTATGCATATATTGTAGGATGGCTAATTTGAACAAGTTAACACATCGTCTATAGACATAATGTTTTATTACATAGATTAATATGTATCTATGACATACAAACCTTCAGCCTAATTTTAATTATGTTCAAAAATCTAAGTGCCAGTGATTGTATATAGAGATTCCCTTCTTGAATACTTGTTTGTTAAATACGTCATTTGAAATATGATGTAAAAATCAATGTTAATAAATTATTCAATAAAATACTGCAGTAAAAATAGAATAGAAGGGTGAATTTAGTTAGTATACATTGTATGCCCATATGGAAAAGTTACAATAAATTCTTTGTACAATTAATATCCAGTGATATTAATTAATGTAAAACAGCCTCTAATAATTTCACTATGTGTGCACATTCTTAAATATTATATTCTAATTATAGCTTTTCCAGCTGTGCCCTTTCACATAGAAAATCAAGTTTTATTGAACTTATGCATATAACTACATTGCTACAAATACAAGAATACTCTCAGATGTTTCTATGCTATAGGTAGACACAGCTGATTTCCATATTGAAAGTTATAAGAATATTCTCAAATTTATATAGAACAATGAACACAGAATTACCTAAACATTTTTCACAAAGAACAAGACAGTGATATACTTGCCCAAGATGTCCTGCATAGATCAATGAAACAGAATGGAAAGTTCAGAGAAAAACCAAATTATATATCCATGGTCAACTGATTCTCAACAAGAGAAATTGACAATTAGTCTGGAGTTTTCTTCTTAAGTACCAAGTCAATTACCTATAACAGCATTCAAGATTATCTTCTGTTCTTTGACTTTCAATTATTTTTACTTTCATGTATTTTTTCTGTCTACAAAGTTCTTGGTGCTCTTATACTAAGCACACAGAGTTTTTGGATATGTACATTATTATATTTTAAATAGCATTTCGGTCAATGTTTTAAAAATATTTTTATGCCTTTTCTTTTATTCTTATTTGAGAAGCAGATTGTGTATAATTTTATTTGATGCTGTATACAGTTCTCCATTTTTTATTTATCTTTTTTGTGTGATCTATTGCTATCTCTCTTTGCTTTCTCATTATTTAATTTGCCAGTTCAATGATTCTGTGATTGATGCACTCATATTTTTTTGTGGCTTGTACTCAGACTTTGCACTGTCTCTGAGCTTTTGTCAAGGTTGTGTACTCTGCCATGTGCGACAAAAGTTCACTTCTGGATTTTTGTGATTCATTGTAGATAAGAATTTCCTGCTCTGGGTGACTTTGAACTTCAAATATCAGCCTCCAGAATAACTTGGATAATAGGTGTGAGCCACAAGCCTCCAGTGATTTTTATTTTTTACTACATCTAATATTGTTCAAACTTATGACTTCCATTTAGCTCTTAATAGTTTGGTCTTTCTATTTATAATCTAATTTGTAATATTAGTGTCATACTTTACCTATAATTGTGTGTTTTTTTTCACTTTTGGCACTGTTCACAGTAGCTCGTTTAAATTTTTTTTCCTGCTCTGATCTGTCTTACACAAGTGATTATTCCTTCTTAAATCTCATATTTTTTTCTGTAAAATGAACATTTTTGATAGTGTCTTTTAGTAACTCTGGACAATTACTTCTAGAAATTTAATGTCTCCCTTTCTTTCCTTTATTTTTCCTTCCTTCCCTCGTTCCTTCTTTCCTTCCTTCGTTCCTTCCATCTTTCCTTCTTTCCTTCCTTCCTTCCTTCTTTCCTTCCTTACCTATTTCCTTGCTTCCTATTTGTCTCTTTCCTTTTTATTTGCTTTCTGTCTTTCTCTCTCCTTTTTCTTCCTTTTATTTTTTACTGACTAGCTGCATGATTTCAGTGATTTATTCCTCTTCCTCAACTTTCACTCCAAAGTGTATTTCATTTGATATTGTTCAAAGCGAAACAGTCATAGATGCCCTGAAGTTTTATTTTGTTTTTAATAGAATTTTATCAATCCTTTCAGGATCACATTGAATTGCCAAACTCTTACAATTATCAACACATTACAGTTTCTAACAATGCCTATGGAGTAAACTGTATGAATGGAATTATTAATCAATCACCTTCTAATTTATTTGGCCAAATTTTCTGAGGCCTATATTTGATTCTGTTCAATGAATCAGGGCTAGACAAAAGTGGGAGTCTTCCTCTGAACTATACTTGTTTGGAAAGTACCTAAGTACCTTCATCAATATGTCTCAGGAAGACAGATAAAATACACTGATAATCTTGTTTTTCCAAAGGAAAAGTATTCTGGCTGGAAATTGGTTACATACTAGGAGTAAAATATCTGGCTTAATGAAATGACAGGTAGGGAAAAGAATAAAATATAGTCCCTCCTCCGCCCCGTGTCTTCATTTTCTATAAGATTAGTCAGCTATGATCCATAGCAGTGATATTATCAAATGAAAACTTCCATAAGCATTTGAATCTTGCTTAAAATTTCACAGTATTTGGAATAATGAGATAATATAAAATTCCACTTCATTCCTTCATGGAAGTGCATCATTTATTTATTTATCACATCCACACTGTATTGGCAAACAACTTGATAGTTATTTAAGCTATCAAATAAATGGTCTTCTATTACCATGAAGTTTTTATTTAGGTGATATTTATGTTATTTAGGAATGGCTTGAAAACATAAAAATAGTGATGCAAAAGAGGCATTTTGGATAATACAACATGATAAGATAGACTAACATTGGTACTATGTGGCAAATACAGAATGCACATGTTAAAGAAGAGTGCATATACAATTCAGCACTGTCTGCCGCTTCAGGTATCCCTTGAAAGTCTTGGATCATGTGTGCTGCAGATAAGGAGGAGCTATTAAAATAATCTTGTAAATACAAGTAAGTACATGCTTCTTCATTTTCAGATCATGCTAGGGCCATATTCCAAACTTTCCATAGCTTGAACTCTTACTTTGTTTCTCTCTCACACTATCTCTCTATGCATTTTGTGTACTTCTCACCTGTTATATTGAAGTCAATCCTTCTCTTTAACATTGATTTAAAATATTTTTAACAAGCAACTGATAATTCTGTAAAATTAGAGTGTTGGTTTGATTGAATAATTGAATGTTTTTTCTCATTTAAAATTTCTAAAGCATTCTAATACATTAACAATTTGGCTTAAGTTATGAATTCAATGAATGGAAAAAGGCAAAGAGTTCTGATTTAAATCAAAAAGTTTAGAACTAGATATGCATACATGTTTTAGATCTCAAGTAACAAAATTCTGAAGTAATTATTTTTTTATTTTTTTCCACAACATTTTTATTTTATTAAGGGGGAATATCTAGATACATTTACCCACATAGTTAATTAATTGTTCCAAAAAAAGATACAAGTTCCTCTGGGCATTTTATGGTGAAGTTAAAAATGTTTATTAAGGAAATAATGCTTAATTCTGTTTTCTATATGTTGACTCTTTTTCTGGTTTTTAACAATTTGGAAAACTGCTTTGTTAAAGCAAATTTAAATTAAGTTTATTCTATATGACAATTTATGAGTTAAGAATATCTTATTGATGTTGCTACCCAAACTGTGTGCAGCATGTTTAGCAAAGGAAGCTAATGAGGGAAAATATATCATATGATTAAAATATATACCTCAGACTGAGAATCATTGTAATTGGTTATATAAAATTGAATATCCAAATGGAACATGGAAGAAAATATGAAACATATATAATTCTTCTTGGAATGTAAGAGCACTTCTTATCCACTATAAACATTGTGTCCCAGTACTATGGAAACCCCCCAAATAGGTAGGTCACTTTTCTTATCTATTGTAATAAACATATATATAAAATTGTGTCCTTTGTTTTATTTGAACTTTGATTATAGAAATATTATTTGTTCTTGGGTGTATTGGTGTTTAAGTTTAGTAATTAAACATGTTTTATTTGCAAAATAACAAATTAGTGAAATCTTTCCCAAGGATAATTTACAGCTTAAGTTTTAAAATGTAAGGAATTTGGAAGTTATCTCTCATGTCTTTCCAATGAAGGAAGATACAAAAAGACACAAATACTCTTCTTTCATTTATTATAAAACTGAAGTCACTGTGAAAATCACAATCCCACAATTGAGAGAGACTGTAGATTCCAGAATCAGAGTTAAGAACTGTATGCCTTTCAAATGATAATTACAAAGTACATCATGTAACAAAAATATGCATTTTTACAAACTTGCATAGAATACAATCACAGATTAACCATATTTTTTTGCTATTGTGCAGAACTGAAGTTGCAACTCAAGACCTCATGGTTAGAGATTTGCACAAGCTTAGGCTGGTGCTCTACTTTTTAAGCAGCACTTCCATCCCTGTTTTTGCTATTATGTTTGAGATATGATCTTACAAAACTTTTTGCCCTAAGATACCTTAAAAATATGATCCCCCTTCTTTCTCATTTTCTTCAGTAGAGTGAAATGTAAAGCCCAATTTGGACCATAAAGTTCACTTTAAAATATTTTTGAAAAAGATAACTTACAAAAACTGTATTATCAGACCACAGTGGAATTAAACTGGACATTAATAACAAAAATAAATCATAAAATCAACACATATTGAGCAGGGCACTCTGGCTCATGCCTGTAATCCTAGCTACTCAGGGGTATGGTGGTTGTCTTGAGCTGAAGAGCTCAGGGACAACGTCAGATACAGGGGTAGAATGGCAGCATTGAGCTGAAGAGTTCAGGGGCAGTGCCCAGTCCCACAGTTCAAGACCCATGACCAACCAACAAACACACAAACAAAAGAAAGAGAACATGTTTTAGAAATTAAACAGTAGGTTTCTACTATTCATGTTTTATTTTATTTTTTTTTGCCAGTCCTGGGCTTGAGCTCAGGGCTTGAGCACTGTCCTTGGACTTTCTCAAGGCTAGTGCTCTACCATTTGAGCCACAGCACCACTTCCAGCTTTTTTTTTTCTATGTATGTGGTACCAAGGAATCGAACCCGGGTCTTTGTGCATGCTAGGCAGGCACTTTAACCACTAGGCCAAACTCCCGGCCCCAACTACTATTCATATTTTAAAATTGAGGACTTGAAATAAAAACAGAACAAAAATGAAAATTCAACATAAATGAAGGATGCAGCTAAATTAGTTTTTATAAGGTGCTAGTCATATAAAATGCATACATTAGAAATATCTTAAAACAATAAATTGAGAATCTCCCATGGTAGTCTAGAGAAAGAAGAGAAATTTAAGCCAAGCAGTAACCTTAACACAGCAAAAAATAATAAAATTTGAAGCAGAAATCAATGAACTTGAGAAAAGGTAAAAATAGAGACAGTCAATGAAGCCAAAAATTGCTTCTTCAGAAAGATCAATGAAATTTGTAAACCAGTAGCTAGACTACCCATGAAAACAAAGTAGAGAAGGCATAATTACTTCTACAACATGTGGAGAGGGGATCTTTGTAGTTAAAAACCAGAACAAGGAATAGTATAAAGGTGTCCTAAAAGCCGAGATTATTTTTTAATTGGAACAGATTAATAAAACAAAATAAGCATGTTTTAAGACACTTACACATGTATAAAATGTACTTTCATCATGTTTACCCACCAATATTAGTGTTTCCTGTCAACGGTCCTCCACTCCCTCTTTGCCTTTCAGAATTAATAGTATATTTCTTTCAGTTTCATGTATTTCTAATATAAGAGAGAACATGTAGCCTGGCTCACACCTGTAATCCTAGCTACTCAGGAGGCTGAGATCTGAGGATCACAGTTCACAGCCATCCCGGGCACTACTCTTATCTCCGACTAATCACTAGAAAATGGAAGTGGGACTGTGGATCCAAGGGTAGGGTGGTAGCCTTGAGCTGAAGAGCTCTGGGACAAAAACCAGACCCAGGAGTAGAATGGTAGCCTTGAGCTGAAGAGCTCAGGGACAGCGCCCAAGCCCAGAGTTCAAACCCCATGACCAACAAACAAACATACAAAAATGAAAGAGTGAGAGAATATGTGACACTTGTGTTCAGAGGACTTGCTTCTTTCATAAATACAACTTTTTCCATTTCTGTGCACCCTAATAAAGACATTATGATTTCAATTCTGTTTAACATGATTGAATCGAATTCACTTTCCTGAAAATTAAAAAATTTCATTCTTCTTAATGGCTTAACAATAGGCCAACTGCTGATGGATACTAAATTCCTTAGGTGAGTTCTTGCACAAATGTTTCTGCAACAATCATGCATATACAGATTATCTATAAAATCAGCTATTTGTAATTTTGGGATGTATACTCAAAAGTGATATAATTTGATTATATGAAAGCTGTATTTTTAAATTTGAAGAACTTCTACTTTCATAGTAGCTGCAGTAATCAACATTCCAAGAGTTTGTGAATAAGGGTTACTTTATCCCGGTATTCTATCATTTCTCATTTCTGTTTTCTTGAATATTGTAATTTTAACTGGTGTCAAATGAAATCCCAATGTCACACTGATTTCTCTGATGGTTAAAGATGTTGAAAAATTTTTCACGTTTATCTGTCATTTATCAATTAGATTATATTCTTTTTTATTTTTTAAATTTTTAGTGCTTAATACATTTCAGATTCTTGTTGGATGAATATTTGGAAAACATTTTCTCCTGTCTAAATTACAGTTTATCTAACGTACTTGTGTTTAAACATGATGTCTTTTACTTACTTGGCAAGTACTCTCCTACTTGAGCCAAACTACCAGAATTTTTAGCTTTCTTTTATTTTTCAGATAAGGTCTCATATTTTTTCTGTGTGTATGTAGTAAGTGACCTTAGATTATTTGTTTCCTATCTCTACTTTCATTTAGCTAGGATTACAGACCACATGATATCATCTTCTGATATTGGTTAATTTGTTTTTTTTTTTTGAGTTCTAGTCTTATTCTCAAAAATGATAAAAACAAAAAGGCAAGTGATATAGTGTACAAGATGCTGAATTCAATCGCCAATAAAAACAGGAATGAAAACAAAAACACAACCAGCTCCACACTTAATCTACCATTATTTAGTAATTCTGGGTGCTAGATGGTAAAGATGTTCTTTGTAAGAAAAAGCATGCCACATGTAAATTCCATTTTCCTTAATATTTGAGTCAATCTAGTTAATCCTTGGTAATGTGATTACTTGTAGATGAATTATAATGAAATTTCACTATTTTTTTATTTTGTCTTAGTATTCTTTTTCTTTCTTAATTTTTGGCCAGTCCTGGACCTTGAACTCAGGACCTGGGCACTGTTCCTGGACAATTTTTATTCAAGGCTAGTGTTCTGCCACATGAGCCACAGCATCACTTCTGGCTTTTTCTTAGTATGTGATACCAAGAAATAGAACCCAGGGCTTCATGCATGCTCTCCCAGAACTCTTACCATTAGGCTATGCTCCTAGCACCACTATTTTTTATTTATTTTATTTTTCAGACATTTTTATTGTAATTAATAGAATTGTTGTATTATATTCATCAGATAGAAGGTGCAATACTTCACATACATTGGTACCCTTTCTCATGTCTTGGTTCCCATTTCCCTTCCCCCACCCCCACCTCTCAGCTTGTTTTCCCCCCTTCCCTATCTTAATTCAAATAAACAAATATACACTATATCAGATAACAGGTGCACCATTGTTTCTTTACAATCAATAGAAGGATTGTGAGTTTGAGGCCAATCTAGGCTACCTAACGCAATTCTCATAATACACCATTAATATGTGTGGTGATTTATAAATAATATTTGAATGACTATTTGAAATAATCTTATTTTAATGAATACTTTCCCAAAGAAGATGCATAAATGGATAATGGATGGTTGGAATAGGATCTCCTACTGTTAGAACTGAAATTTAAAGGTAAACAAGGAAGGTTTCTAAGGCATTCCAAGTAAATTATGTAGATACTCTATTCTTAAGGACAGAGTAGAAGTTCCCATTCCTGGAGTGTAGGTATTTCTCTAAAAAAGAACATAGCATAGAGAAAGGAGAGAAAAAAGATTTAGTGAATCTTGTAGTTTTAAGCCTTATAATTAGCTCATATGAATAGTAATGAATCACATTTCTAATGTATATAATTGATTTCATGTGGTGATTATAGTAAGTTCTTCAGAAACCACATAATGTCAGTGTAGTGGTAATATTTAAATATCAGACAAATTTGAAGTGATAGACATGCAACAAAACATCTAACAACTACTCAAAATTCTGAAAATCATAAGAAGTCCTGTCTAAAACCCTTTAATAGCCACAGGAATTTTAAGGAGCCATGAAAAGTAAATATAAATTATCATTTTCAACAAAAAAGAATAGCCAATAATTTATCTTTGTTTAAATGTATATCAATGTCGGTGTAATGTATGGAGGGTTTACAATTGCATGCATTAAGTAGTTGGCACAATACTTCTCAAACATTGATACTCCTCATGATTTTCCCCCTTTCCCTCCCCCTCCCCTCTCCCCCATCTTATTTTTCTCCTTCCCTTCCTTATTTAAATTAGACAAATAAACATATATACAATATACCAGGTAATAAAGTCAGATACAGTAACAACATGGGATAAACAATAAAGGGAAAAAAGAAAAAAAACTAACATATCATAGCATGTCAAGAACGACAATCACAAAGATAAACCTCTCATTTCCCTATCTTAGAGTTAATTTCGCTTAGTCTCATCCTATATGGCCATACATATATAACTTTTGAGCTGTTGTCAACCTCTGTTAGGAGTATCCTAGATGTGTACTAATGATCACAAATGAGGGAAACCATCGAGGCTATGTTCTTTTGAGTTTGCAATGAGTCACTTAATGATTTTTTTTTCAAGTTTTTCCATTTCCTTAGGAATGATGTGACGTCATTCATTCTGATGGCAGCATAGAATTCCATTGTGTATAAATACCACATCTTCTTGATCAATTCATCTACTGAAGGGCATCAGAGTTAGTTCCATATTTTAGCTATAGTAAATAATGCTGCAATTAACATGGTTGTGCTAGTAGTTTTAGTACAACGATGTTTCTGGACATTTGGTTAAATGCCAAGACGTGGGATTGCTGGGTCATAGGAGAACTCTATGTTGAGTCTTTTGAGGAATCACCATACTGCTTTCTAGAGTGGTTGAACAAGTTTATACTCCCACCAACAGTATATTAGTGTTCCCTGCCACCATCTGTTTTTATTAGATTTTTTTTATAAAGGTCATTCTCACTGGAGTGAGGTTGAACCTCAAAATTGTTTTGTTTTACATTTCTTTTGTGGCCAGAAATTTCGAGCATTTCTTCATGTGTCTATTGGCCATTCTTATTTCCTCTTCATAGAAATCTCTAAGTCTTTTTATTATTGTAATGTATAGAGGGGTTTCAGTTATATTCACAAGATTGTAGGTGCATTACTTCTCATACATTGATACCCATTCTCATGTTTTTGTCCCCACTTCCCTACCCCCATCCCATCCCAATCATCTTGTGTTCCCCCTTTCATTTCTTATTTTAAATAAACAAATAAACGTATGTACTATATGCTAGGTAAAAAATTCAGATACAGTAATGATGTGAGATTAACCAAAGAGCAGCAAAAGAGAAGAGAAATAACATAGTACATTAAGAAAGACAATCACAATATAAAGCTCTTGTTTCCATATCCTAGAGATCCTTTCATTTAGCCTTACCCTATATGACCTTTTGTACCTAGGTTTTGTACTATTGTATTCCTCTGCTAGGAGAGTCCTAGCAGAGTCATTATTACAATTGTGGGAAGCCATTGAGCCTATGTTCCTTTGGGTTACAATTTCAATGTCTTGTATAAGCGTGAGTAACTTGAGAATGGAGTTTTTTAGGGTTTTTAAAATACAGGATCATATTATCTGCAAGGAGAGGGAGTTTCACTTCATCTTTCCATATTTGGATCCTCTTTGTATTTGCTTTTTGTCTTATAGCCCTAACTATGAATTCCAGTACTATATTGAACAGGAATAGAGAGAGAAGACATTCTTGTTTCATTTCTGATTTTAGAGGAAATGTCTATAATTTTCCACCATAAAGATAATGCTGGCTGTAGGTTTGTCATACACAGCCTTTATTATATTGAGGAAAGTTCCATGGATTCCTAGTTTCTCCAGAGCTTTCATCATAAAGAGATATTTGATCTTATCTAACACATTTTCTGCATCTGTTGAGATGATCCTGTTGTCTTTTGTTCCTATTAATGTAATTGACTTGCATTATTGAAACGGTTTTTGAAATCGTGCAGAGAATCCTGTTTGATAATAAATTATTTTTTCAAAAGTTGTTGAAGTTGATTGGCCAGAATTTTGTTAGGAAGTTTGCATCATAGTTCATCAAAGAAATAGACCTATACTTCTCTTTCTTTGATGAGTCCCTATCTGGTTTTGAGATAAGGTTTATGCTGCTTTCATCAAATGAGTTTGATGGAGAACTTTTGCATTAAATTTCATTGAAGAATTTGAGAAGTATTGATATGAGTTCTGCTTTGAACTCCTAATCGAATTCAGCTATAAATCCATCAGGTCCTGGACTTTTCTTGGGTGGGAAACTCTTACTGCCATTTCTATTTCATTACTTGAAATGGGTCTGTATAGTTGGTTTAGATCTTCTTTATTTAGTTTGGGCATAGCAATAGTTGGTAGAAAATCTTCCAATTATTACTGATTCTCAAATTTGTTAAAATAAACATTTGAAAAGTATTCCCTTTTGGTGTTCTGAATTTTCCCTGTTCTGCCATGAAATTACCACTATTATCTCTGATTTTGTTTATTTGGGTGTGTTTTCTTATTTTTTTAATTTTTGGTCCAACCACTCTGGAAAGCAGTGTGTACGTTCCTCAAAAGACTAAACCTATGAGCCAGAATTCCCACTTCCCAGCATTTATAAAAATGACCACAAACAAGGCCATACAAAAGCTGCCACCATAACCATATTCATTGCAGCATTATTTATCTTAGCTAAGATATGGAGCCAACCCATGTGCCCCCAAGTATATATATTTGAATTAGGGAAGGTAAGGGGTACAACAAAACGATGATATAAAGAACAAAAGGTAAGCCAAAGTAACAGCCATAATCACAAGATAGTGTCTTGGAAATGAACTTAACAACTTTGAAGGGGGGATCAGGGGCTGGTAAAATGGGAGAAAAGATGTGAGGGAGTAACAATATTCTAGAAGAAATGTACCCACTTCCTAAGATTTTTAATGGTAACCCCTCTGTACAGCACACTGACAATAAAATTAAATTCAGTGGAAAAAATTGATTGTCTCTACCATAATTCTGTAAGTGTAGTTATTTTTGCATATATTTTATATATGTATACTTACATATATAAATACGTATATACACACACACACATTTATATATATACCCAGACGTTAAGAAAGTAACCTCACTGGGGATTGGTGGTTCATGCCTGTAATGCTAGCCATTCAGGGGCTGAGATCTGAAGATCACACTTCAAAGCCAGCCTGGGCATGAAAGTCCTTAAGACTCTGATATCCAATTAATGACCAGAAAATCAGAAGTGGCTTCAGTGGTACAGTGCTGGTTTTGAACTGATGAGCTCAGGGACAATACCCATATCCAAGGTTCAAGCCCCTCACCCGACCAAAAAAATAAAAATAAAAAAGTAAAAAATAAAAGAACCTTAGGAATCTCTAGGAACAAGAAAGAGTACAGTTTAGAAACAAAAATGGCTACAATCAAATGACTAATAAATGGTTTTTCATTTTTTGGCTTATATTTGAGAAAATTCAGGGTATATTTTAGGACAAGTACAATAATCACAGATATTCATGAACCTACAAAATTTCTCCTATTCACCAACAAATATTGGCAGGTTCTGACATAATTTGGCACCTGTGAACACAAGAAGGTGCTTTATCCCATGAGTAAAAATAATGAATCCTTATTCCCTAAGAAATAGAACTCAATCATCTTCATCACGTGAGTCGATAATTCTTGTTATATTAGAGCAATATTATTCACATAGGGGTCAATAGATATTTTTTTTCAGATTCTTGTAATTAAGCAGCCAATGAATATCTTTTGTTTTATGTGTATCCTGTCCTACATGAAGATTGTGTTCACAAGAAATTCAAGTTCAAGTTCAAGGACAAACAAATGTTTGAGGAAGTTCTTAAAGGTAAGCTTCAATTTTTCTAGTGTATATTTTTAAAAAATAATCTTATGAGAACATTAAGACACAAAAAGTTATATATATTATACTTGTGAAAGTTTACTATTTATGAAACCAAGGTGATTTATTTCCTTTCACATATAAATGCTTCTTTTGTGGGGAATACATCTCAATAAACTCATTAAATTCAAAATACAGTGAGTCAAAACTTCATTAACTATACCTAACTTGTGTAATATATTAATTTAGCTTACTCTGCATTTAACATGCTTTGATGCCAACCCCAAGCAAAAAATAATTGGAGAAAATAATTAAAGCAAAAAGTATAGCTCAAGTGGCAGAGTGACCAAGTTGAAGGCCATAAATTTAAACACCAGTTCCCCAAGAATAAATCCTGCAAAATTTATACTCTAAATGTAGTATCAATGTTTTGTAATCTGTCCTATTTCATCTTATTTTCTCAAGAGTAAGCTAGAGAAGGGAAAGACTATCAATAGTGGTGACACTGATCAAGACATTTTGTATTCATGAACTTCTTTGTTGAATTGTGATTCCTTTGTACAATGGCCTAAATATAGCAAAGATATTTAAACAAATGTTAAGATATGGAAGATTTAGACTAGAATGGAAAACAAAAAAAATTTTTAGTGAATAGATCAGCTGGAAGTTTGTACTGGATTTATTTATCTCCTAAAAATGATTATGGTTTATATTAACAAAATTTTTTTAAAAGATAAACAAAATATTAAGAGACTTGATACAGATGCAAAGAAGTTCATGTCTTCTAATGAGTAATATCAATTTGGAATCATGGTTTGATATTTTAGAACAAGTAATAGAAATCTCAGATATATGTAAAGTTTTCAATATTTCTAATTATGATATATAATAGGTAACCCTTTTGTCAAGTATAAATAACAGAAATTTTTCAAAGTGTAATATTTCTTTAGTAATGACACAACATATTATTAGAGTACCCGTATTAAAGTCAACTGTGCATGTAATTGCGATAGAGACATTTTTAAAGATCAGAAGAAGAAATTTCATTTAAGATATTGTGTCAGAGACCAAGGAGTTAAACGGAACAAAGCAAAGACCCTCTAGCCTTGAGCAAACAGCACCTGGTTGAGTCATCTGACAAAATACTTCTCAGAATAACCGCAGGTTGTGTCAGGTTGTGTCGCTTGGGCTAGCACAATGGCCAAAAGAATAGCCTGACCCACCCCTAACCTTGAGATTTCCCGTTCTTGTTATCGCAAAAACTCTCCATCCCCCCCTCTGTACTCCCTTCCTTACACTCAGGGTATATAAACCCTGTTTTACTTTTAATAAATGAGACCTTGACGCGACTCAGATTGTCTCTGTCTTTCTTTATGCGCCTGGTCTCCTTCCTCTCTTTCCCCCATTGGTTTTCTTCACTTAGGAGGTGCCTCCTCGGGTCTGATGAATAGCTGAACCCGCGGGACGGGAGAATATTGATTATAAAAATTTTTGATTTCAGTGAGTATAATTTAGTAAAGATAATATGTTAATCATAGGGATATAAAATTCATTGGTCTTATCCTCCCAAGGGAGGAATTGAAATAAATTAATTGATGGAGACCATATTGCTAAAAATGTACTTGGTAAGGCATCCCAGTCAAACTGTTATAGTTCTAAGGAACATTAAAGGTAAACATTACTCCAGAAATCTGTAGCTAGTGCAAGGCACCCAGAAAACAGAGTGGATATGAAATCTAATCAGGGCTTTTACAAAGTTCTTAAAAATGTATTTCAGATACATGTGCATAAATTTCCTCTTCTTAATTTCTTGGTTGTCATTCATTCATTCATTTATTTATTGAACCTGAGTATTATAAGACCAAATTCATCTTGGCATCATGAACTCTCCTACATTCAATAGCAATCACACTTTTTCCTCTTAATGGCAATTTTATGTCTGTCAATAAATTATCACACAAATATGCAGTCATAAATTTCTAGCTGTAATTTCCCAATATAACCATATTATACATAATAATTGTAGAAACTACTATTAATACTAATGAACCAACAGTGTTTATTGTGGCTCCAAGATATTTTCCTTTCCATGTTGAATGTTTCCTATAGTTTCATCAAATTTTCTTAACAATGTGTCCCCCCCCATTTTGTAATTTTCACACCTACAGTGATAGAACTAAAACACTAGCACCTTCTAGAGGAGTAGAGGAACTGGATTAGAGAAGGTTGACTAAAAAAACATTTCTTTGGAATGCTAATGCCTACTTTCAAGAGGAAAGCATCTTGTCCACAAACTTCTCGAATTAAAGCTTTATTGTATTTTTTTTCAGTTGAAGCTAGTAATTAGAAAATCCAATTGTAATTAGGAGCTAGAAATAAATAATAATAGCTGTTAAAGCCACCATTGTTGAAGTGTTTTTCAGATTGGGGACTGCAGTATGCTAGTGGATTCAAAAATCAATGTTCTAGACAATGGCAGGCACTATTTGAAAAGGTGATAGAATATAAAATGTATTACATTTGGTAAGGTAAATGGTGTTTCATAACATTTTTGTTTGACTTGTGTTAATAAAAATATGTGAGCATGGGGCTGTGATGTAAAATTGATTTCTCCCTGTGAATCACATTTAAACAGTTATGAGTTTTAACGCAATACAGTTTGAAGTCATTCTTACTTTTGACTTACTTTAGTGTGTCATTAAACTCACATCAATACTAAGAATGAAGCATTCTTACTTAAAATATCTTATTCTTTATTTAAGGAGATGTTTTATAAAAATGCCATAGCTGCAATTTTTACCATAATGCATTGTTTGAGAAGGAATATAATAGGATTGATTTTAGACCAACCCCACCTGGCTTCACATCCCCGAAGAATCATTTGGAAATTGAGTTGTGCATGACTTATACCCATTTATTCAATTGTAAAATGTAACTTTTTACTTATTTGGGTGTTGCAATAATTAAAGAGATAAATACGTAAAATTCAGCACAAAAACTAATAAGTGCTTAGTAGGTTTTTATTTTCTTTAATCAGGCCAGTACATTTTAGCTCATAGTGCTGTATACTGGATTATGGAAAACCATTATTCTATTATTTTTGTTTTTTATTTTTTGTTTTATTGCCAGACCTGGGCCTTGAACTCAGGGCCTGAGTAGTGTCCTTGAGCTTTCTCAAGGCTAGAGCTCTACCACTTGATCCACAGTCCCACTTACGGCTTTTTTCTATGTATGTAGTACCGAGGAATCAAACCTGGGTCTTTGTGCATGCTAGGCAAGCACTCTACCACTAGTCCAAACTCCCGGCCCTTATTCTATTTTGAATATATTTTTGTCTATCTGTCAGTGATATCAAGGTATCACTGTAAGAATAATGATTCAATGGTGTAAATAATTGCAAGGAAATGTGAAGCAATGTCATTATATTTGTATCGAACTATGTTATATATTCCAAAATGAAAAATTGCCAACTAATCAAAGTATGACTCTCCCATACAACAGTTTTTGTAGACTGTACAGTCCCAGTTTCTGAGTTTCTTCCATTTATTTTGTCTCTAGTACCTGTGTAAGCTGCATGATTTCATTTTTCTCTCTTTTGATTACTCTCATTTTATTTTATTCTTGTTACTTGCAACCAAATAGTGGTCTCTGAAAACCCACAGGCAAAATTAGCCTTCCAATTTCTTGAAAAATTGTAGTATTTTCCACTTGTGGCTCAAAGTGTGCTAGCTATTATTTCTGTGGTACTGTTATCACATGATTTACTGAGTTTATTTTTGGGGGGAATCAGTACCAAAATAATATTACTCCTTAAAACTGCAGGAAGAGTTATCCAGACTAGAAGTGGAAATACTAATCAGTTTAATGATTTGAATTATGTTTTATGCAGTGCCTGTGTTTAGAGGGGAGAAGATAGAGAGAGATCAGAAGACAGTTGAAGAATTCTTAGTTGAGTACCCAATGCAATAGCTGTGCTTAACAAAAGACCTAATATATTGCTGTTTTCCTGTTGTTATCAAATCTGTTCCTAACTCTTACACACATTTTTTAATATTCAATTTTACTTAATTGCATTTTATTGTAACATTCATGAACGGGGATTTACAGTAACATAAGCAAGGTAATGAGTACATTTTTTTATGAACATTGTTAGCCAATCCCTAATTTTTTCCCATTTACCTCTCCCTATGCATAGGAAACATAGTATCAGTTGAGTATCAATGTTGGTTTATCCGTTCTCCTGCTGTTTCTGTGATTCCCATTCCCTTCCACAAATCAAATACTCTTACATAAAAGTCACAATGTAGAAAGACAGGAAAATGATGCCAAGACAATAGGGATGCTGCCTAGCTCTCTCCCACAAAAAGAGAGAACCAGGGAATACCACGAGCCAACTACCTTAAGAAATCCACAAAAACAAACTCAAGAAGCAACAGAGAAGGACTCATACCAGAAAATAAATCCAGATAAAGCTTACATCCAACTTTCTCAAAGAATTCGAAACTCGAGGACCCCTCCCCCACCCCTCACCGCCAGCTCTGAGCCAGGAAAAGCGTCAGCTATGGGCGCCTGGCCAGGCAGCCCCAACCCACAGAAACCAGCATAGACAGGGCCAGTGGCAGAAGCCAGACACAGGAACCAGCACAGACCAGAACAGCAAGCAGCGGAATCCAGATGTGGACCACAAGCAGTGGAGGAGATCCGAGGGGAGTGAATGATTCTCCAATACCATGGAGCACCCACAGCCAAACGCAGAGGAGTGAGTAACCCAGCGGGTATCCCAGTGGGTAGCCCAGCATGACCCCAAACCCATCGGGAAAGTAGAGCTGGTGCCAAGCTATAGAAATTAATTCAGACCCTTCCACCCCACCCGAGAAAGACTGGCAAGGGCAGGGGAGCAAGTAATTTAGAATCCTGTCCCTTCCCTCAACAGCCCCCTCCCCCAGGCCATTGACTGGAGACTGACAGGCAGGTGGGCGCTAAGACCCAGCACCCCACCAAGGGAGGCAGAGCTGTCCCTGCTCCCACCCTTCCAACAGGTTCCTCTCCCAGGCCTCTGACTGGAGACCGCCAGGCAGGTGGGCTCTAAGACCCAGCACCTCACCAAAGGGGGTAGAGGTGTCCCAGCTTACCCGCCCAACAGGTTCCTCTCCCAGGCCACTGGATCTGGAGAGTGGGGGGTGCTGAGACCCTGTCTTCCAACAGCGGGTGGGGTGTGCAGGAGTCTAGGAGCCAGAATCTCTCCCCCTCAAATCCTGAGCCGGACATGCTCCAGCTGGAAATCCCCAGCAAGACAGCACCTAGGGGCCCCCCACAGTCACAGACTCCTGGCCAAAGCTGCGGAAACACAGCAGGGAACTGAAGGGCCAACCAGCAGCCAAGCTCACCTTCTGAGAATTAGAAAGGCCCGGCTTCTCCTTGGAGCCTACGTCCTCAGCTGTGCCCCGCCCCTGGGAACAGAGGGGACACCAGCTGGCCTACCTGAGAATGTCTGGAAACTCCCAAACTCCAGACCCTTGGCCGGGGGCCCGCCCCTGGAAGCGGCGCAGGAAAACCAACCATCTTCCCAGAACGCTGAGACAGAAGCGTGCAGATCCAACCCAAGGCCCACTGTGAGGCCACTTGTTGGGCTGAGAACTAGTTGTGCAGCAGCACACAGCCTCTGGGAACAGGCCGAACACCCGCAAAAAACTGCCAACTCTGATGTAGTCAGCAGAGGAATCAATTTGGACAAGAACCGCAGGTTTACACAGATTCCCAGAACCACTGGTCCCAATCCAAACAAAGACCGCCACCTACCATCCACAGAGCGAACTATAACAGTTCTCGATGCCTAGGAGAGCACAAAGATGAATTATGACATACATAAATAATCAAAGTCCCACGCAAAGCCCAAAAGGAAACAAGAGCGAAGGGACAAGAGAGATGTCACCATCCCAAGAAATGACACCTGAAGAAACACGAAACATGACCCTATTCAAGGAGTTGATTGTTGACATGACTAAAGAGATTAAAACAGAATTCCAAAAACAATTCCAGGAACATAAGCAGGAAATCACCAAAGAGCTACTCAAATTCAAAAGAGAAGTGGAAGAAAAGATTAATACCCTCACAGCAGACATGATCATCTCAGTGTCCCCACTTCAAGCAAAAATGGAGGCATTAAGCAGCAGATTGACTGAGATGGAGAATAGAAAATCAGGAAGTTTCTGGTTGTAAGAAGAGACTTACTGGCTGAAGGCTTCTCAGTGTTTGTTTAACATGCTAATTTTATTGTGAATTTTCAAGAAGTGGCTGTCTTTTTTAGCATCTTCTAAACATTTGAAACCCTGTTCCTAAAAGCTTATTATCCAAACTTTATAGCACACATTTTCAGAAGCTCCTATCCTTGAAAAATTTATTTTAAATTTCAACTTCTAGCTTCTAATGTTTTGATACTCATCACTAATTCATATTTTTAGCATCCAAAGATAGATAGATAGATAGACAGACACACAGATGGCAAGACTGCCTGCATAGAGGAGCAAAATATGAACATAAAAGTAAAAAAAGAAATAGAAATACTTGTACAAAATACAAAAAAGCTACCTTCTTATAAATGTATAGAGCCTTGTAAAGCGAATACAAAAGAGACAACAGCTTAGAAACAGACTAAACAAGAAAGGGAAAAATAAATGGCTTTTAAGAATGGATATTTCAAACTTACTCAAAAAAAATGCAAACTACTTACAATGAGAAACTGTTCTCACTTTTCAGACTGAAAATTATCAAAAAGTTAAAAAACTGCAAGTATAAATATAAATGTATATTAGTGTAAATACCGAAATTTACTAATATCAAAACTAAATTAACAAAAATATGAGAAGGGATATCAATGTGTGAGAAGTAATGCACCTACAATATAGCAAATGTAACTGTAACCCCTCTATACATTATCGTGATAATAAAAAATAAAATTAAAAAAAAAGACAGAAGAAGAGCATGGAAATAACCTTAAAAAAAGCTGAAACACCTAGAGGAGAAAGAAAAATTTAATTCTAAGGCAACTAGAAGGACAGAATTAACAAAAATAAAATCAGAAATATCACAGATTAAAATAATATCTACTATATACAAAACTGATAAATCAAAAAGTTGGTTCTTTGAAAGAGTCAACAAAATAGACAGACTGCTGGCAAGATTAATCAAAAAAAGGAAAGGGGAGACTCAACTATAACAAGATTAGAAGCCCCACAGGAATAATCACAACTGATTCCCAAGAAATTCAGTCCATAATAAATAGGTACTCCTAGGGCCTATATTTAAAGAAACAAGAAAATCTAGTAGAAATGGATGATTTCATAAATAAATATAGGCTACCCACACTGAATAAAGAAGAGGTAAACAAATTGAACAAACCAATATCATACAATGAAATTGTGGAAGTAATCAGGGAAATGCCAACCAAAAAGAGCACAGGTCCAGATGGATTCACTGCAGAATTCTACAAGATGTTTAAAGATGAAATAACAAATATACTCTTGAAACTCTCCCAAGAAATGGAAACAGAAGGAGCAATACCAAAATCATTTTATGAATCTAATATTACTCTCATCCCCAAACCAGGGAAAGACCCAACAAAAAAAGTAAACTACAGACCTATCTCACTTATGAACACAGACACAAAACTCCTCAATAAAATATTAGCCAACAGAATCCAGAAACAAATTTAAAAAGTCATACACTATGACCAAGTAGGCTTCATCCCACAGATGCAAGGCTGGTTTAACATTCGCAAATCAATCAATGTAATACTTCACATCAATAGAGGTAAGGATAAGAATCATATGATAATTTCTCTGGATGCGGAGAAGGTATTTGACAAAATACAACATCCATTCATGTTGAAAGCACTAGAAAAAATAGGAATAAGAGGTACATTCCTCAAAATAGTGAAAGCCATATATGAAAAACCTACAGCCAGGATTATACTAAATGGTGAAAGACTGGAACCATTCACCTTAAAATCAGGAACTAGACAGGGATGCCCACTCTCTCTACTTCTCTTCAATATAGTGCTGGAACCCTTCACGAGAGCAATAAGGCAAGAAAAGGTCATCAAAGGGATCCACATAGGGAAAGAAGAAATTAAACTATCCTTATTTGCAGATGACATGATCCTCTACTTGAGTGACCCAACAAACTCCATTCCCAAACTTCTAGAATTATTAAACTACTTTAGCAAAGTGGCAGGATACAAAATTAACCTTCAGAAGTCAGTAGCCTTCTTGTACACCAACAATACACAAACAGAAGGCCAAATCAAGAAAATGATCCCATTTGCAATAGCCTCCAAAAGAATAAAATACTTCGGAATATACTTAACCAAAGATGTAAAGGAATTATTCAATGAAAACTATAAAAGCCTAATGAAAGAAATTAAAGAGGACACTAGGAAATGGAAAGACATCCCATGCTCATGGCTAGGGAGAACCAACATAATGAAAATGGCTATACTGCCAAAATTGATATACAAATTCAATGCAATCCCCAAAGACATTCTTTACAGAAACAGAAGATATAATCCAAAGATTCATGTGGAACAAGAAAAGACCTAGAATAGCCAAAACAATTCTAGGCAAAAAGATCAATGCTGGTGGTATTACAATACCAGACTTCAAACTCTACTATAGAGCCATAATAAAAAAAAAACTGCTTGGTTTTGCCACAAACACAGACCAGAAGATCAGTGGAACAGAATAGAAGACCCAGAAATAGAACCACATACCTATAGGCAACTTGTATTTGACAAAGGAGCCAAAGATATACAGTGGAACAAACACAGTCTCTTCAATTATTGGTGCTGGCAAAACTTCCACATGCAGAAAACTAAAAATTGACCCTAGCCTTTCAACATGCACAAGCATTAACTCAAAGTGGATCAAAGACCTCAATGTCAGACCAGAAACCGTGAAACTAGTACATGATAGAGTAGGAGAGACACTGGAACTCATAGGCACAGGCAAAAATTCCTGAAGAGAATCCCAGGGTCACAACAGATTGAAGAGAGACTCAATAAATGGGACCACCTAAAAATAAAATTTTCTCCACAGATAAAAACATAGTCCCAAAAGTAGAGAGACAGCCAATGAACGAGGAAAATATATTCACCAACAATGCATCTGACAAATGCTTAATATCCAGTATCTACAGGGAACTCAAGAAACTAACCCCCCCCAAAACCCAACAAACCATTCACTAAATGTTCGAAGGAACTAAAGAAAGACTTATGAGAAGAAGAGATTAAAATGGCTGAAAAGCATATGCGAAAATGGTCATCATCTATGGTCATAAAGGAAATGCAAATAAAATAGCCCTAAGATACCACCTTACACCAACAAGAATGGCCAAGATCTTGAACTCAGACAATGACAGTTGCTGGCAGGGTTGTGGAGAAAAAGGAACCCTACTACTCTGCTGGTGGGAATGCAGATTAGTTCAGCCACTCTGGAAAGCAGTGTGGAGGTTTCTTAAAGAACTGAAAATAGACCTTCTCTATGATCCCGCCATACCACTTCTGGGCATCTATCCTGAACATCGTGACCCAAGATATTATAAGGACACCTGCTCAGCTATGTTCATCTCTGCACTATTCACAATAGCCAGGCGATGGAAACAATCCAGATGCCCTACTGCAGATGAATGGATACAGAAAATGTGGTATATATACACAATGGAGTTTTACATAGCCAACAGACAAGATAAAATAATGGCATTTGCAGGGAAGTGGATGAATCTAGAGAGAAATGTTGAGTGAGACAAGTCAAGACCTAAGGATCAACAGGCGCAATGTATCCTTCATATGTGGCTATTAAATCCAAAGAGTACAAGAGCGAGGACTCAATATTTGCATACCCAATGCTATGGACATGGTAATGGAAATATAACCATAAATACATAGACATAAAAATGTATGACTCTATAGACATAGTTTTATTTCATAAATTAATATGTTTCTGTGACATACAAAACCTTAGCCCAATTGTGATTAAGTTCTAAATACTAAGTCCCAGTGATTGTAAATAGAGATTCCCTCCTTTTACACCTGTATGTTAAACTTGTCATTTAAAATATGATGTAAAAATCAACGTTAATAAATTCTTAAAAAAAGTCACAATGTACAGAAAATTGAGAGAAATTAAAAAAAAACCTTTATATATAAGACATAGTAAGAGCTCCTTCTTTATGTATTTTGAAGTTCACTCACTTCATTTTATATAGGCCTGTGCATTGAGTAATTGGGTTATTGGGTTCCTTTGTTAAAAATATAACACATATATTCTAGTTCTTATAAATAAGGAAAACCTGCAACCTACTTTTCTTTGGATTTGGCTTCCTTCACAATTTTTTTCCATGAGATTATCCATTTTGTTACAAATGGGACAATGCCATTCTTTCTGATGAAAGCATAGCATACCATTGTGTATATACACCAAATCTTCTTCATCCATTCATCAACTGAGGAGAATATGGGTTGTACCCTGAAAATATTGTAGGAAGGAATAGGAGAAACACTATGTCTCCTTGGCTCAGGTCTGAATCTTTCTTAATAAAGTCCCAGAAACACAACACATCAAAGAAAGGTTGGACAAATGGGACTACATTAAACAGCACAGCTTCTGCACAGTGAAGGACAAAGCTAGCGAGATAAATAGGCCACAGAGTGGAAGAATATCTTCACTAGCCATACAACAGACAAGGGCCTCATATCTAAAATATATTGACAGTTCACAAAATGAAATCCCCCCAAAACAAACCTCCAAAGAACAGCCACTCCATTAAAAAGTGTGCTAAAGACTTCTCTAAAGAGGAAATACAAATGACCAAGATATACATGACGATATGCTCAACATCACTAGCCACAAAAGAAATGCAAATCAAAATAACTTTGAGATTTCACCTTACACCAGTTAGAATGGCCATTGTCAAGAAAACTAACAGATGCTGGTGGGACTGTTGATAAAGGGGAACACTACTACTACTACTACTACTGTTGGTGGGAGTATAAACTTGTCCAACCACTCTGGAAGAACTATGGAGGTTCCTCAAAAGACTAAACAAAGTTCCCCTATTATCCAGCGACCCCACTCCTAAACATTTACCCAAATGACCACAAACTAGTAGTATGTATTAATGCCACCAGCATAACTATATTCTTTGCAGCATTATTTACAAACTATTTTTGACTGGTATTTCCCCAGGGAAATTTTATAACTTTCCTCAGTAAGTCCTGTATTTGGAGTAAATGGATTTGGAAGAAATACCAAAAGTATTAAATTACATCATTACTGTAAAAGCATTTGTCACTACGTTTTTAATTGCTAAAAAATGGTATTGATTCCAATTTTCCCCCTAATAATTTGAAAGTATAATTTATTACTATCCTGCGTATTCTTATTTATGAAAAAAAAACTTTTCACCTTGAATCCTGAAGGTCTTGTCTTTCATGATGCATTTCTAGTCCTTCATACCATACAGTGACCTGGTGAATTCCCCAGAGATAAGAATTACAAATTGCAAATAAGCAGAACTACACCACAATCACTATATGAATGTAGAGATAAATAATTCACTTCCACAATTACCATATGGCACTGATAACATTTTCAGTACATGCCTGGACATAAAATATTTTCCTCTCAATTCTGATGGTTCTATCCAGTTTGATCTGGTTTGATCCTGTCTGAACCGGTTTGATCTAATTTGATCCAGTTTGAACCGGTTTAGACATGTCTAAGTGGTTTTGATCTGCTTTGATCTGGTCTGAAGCGGTTTGATCTGGTTTGAGCTGGTCTAAACTGGTTTGATCCGCTTTGGACTGGTCTAAACCAGTTTGAACCAATCTAAACTGGTTTGATCCAATTTGAACAAGTTTGAACCGGTTTGATCCGGTCTCAACGTTTTCATCCATTTTGACCCAGTTCGATCGGGTCAAAGATGGTCTGAATTGGTTTGATTTGGTTTGAGAAAGTTTGACTCAGTCTGAATCAGCTTAAACTGGTCTCAAACGGTTTGCATTGGTTTGAACTGGTTTGGTTCTGTTTCATCCAATTTGATCCACTTTGAAGCAGTCTGAAATGGTTTGATCTGGATTGAAGTGGTTTTTTCTGGTATGAACCGGTTTGACTTGGTCTGGTCTGGTTTGATCCAGTTTCATCCGGTTTGACCCAGTCAAAACCAGTTTGACTATAGACATAATTATTGCTATATATGTTTACATACAAACAGAGATAAATTACTAAAATACTAATTGTTTATTTTGTACTTAGTGAACATTGGCCACATTAAACAGAAAAGTCAAAACAGCATTCTGGTAAACTATTTTTTGAATATTCGATTTTTCCAGTAATGATTACAAACCCTTGTTTTTACTTTTTAATATTTTTCACGGCATTTTGATCAATCTTGCCTTATTGCTTGTCATGTTCTTTTGACTTCACATGAGTTTCTAGTCATATATTGAAGTATTTTTCACCTAAAGGTTTTTAATTTGAAAAGAATATTCATTACTAAGATTACAACAAACATTTCATAAAAAGATTCTGATACAAATACTAAATATAATGCTGTGAACAGAGGAAAAATATAAACCATAGCGAGTAGTCTCATGGAAATTTCTTGTATTTGTTTTATCTCAAGAAGTGTAACACTTTGGGTAAGATTTCAGCTCAACCTTAAACGGCTACAATTGTTATTATTTTGCTTGCCTGAATTCTGAGCACCAATGAATTCATTTTATTTATTTGGAAGAAAATAATATATGGAGATTCTGGATCAAGATATTTTCTCTTTCATGAAGAAAAATATAAGTATACAACTATACAATTGATTTCTCAAAACTGAAAATATTGTTATTAGTGGTCTCTTTTTCCAAAAAGACATTTTGTCATCACTAGATAGGATAGCTATTTAATTTCTTGGCCACCTAAGTTTTCCATGAGTAGAGAGTGCATTTAAACAGCATAAGATGTAGTAAATTAAAAGAAAAATAAATAAAAAGGAAATTAAAGCAGAACTAAGGAAATGGAAAAACCTCCCATGCTCCTGGATTGGAAGAATCAATATTGTGAAAATGAAAATCTTGCCAAGGGCTATCTACAAATTCAACGCAATACCCATCATTATCCCAATGGCATTGTTTAAAGAAATAGAAGAGGCAATCCAAAATTTCATATGGAAAAATAAAAGACACCATATAGCAAAAAAACTTCTTAGCACAAAGAACAGCACAGGAGAAATTTCAATTCCAAACTTTAGACTCTATTACAGAGCTATAATTATCAAAACAGCTTGGTACTGGCACAAGAACAGGCCTGAAGACCAATGGAATAGAACTGAGGACCCAGATATTAAACCACAGACCTATGGCCAACTAATCTTGGACAAGGGAGCCAAAAAAATAGAATGGAAGAAAGACAGCCTCTTCAACAACTTATGCAGGCAAAACTGGTTAAGCACCTGCAGAAAACTAAAGTTGGATCCTTCTTTGTCACCCTGCACTAGAATTAACTCCAAATGGATCAAAGACCTGGAGGTAAAAGCTGACACACTGAAAACTTTACAAAAAGGAATAGGAGATACACTAGGCCTCCTTGGCACAGGTTGAAACTTTCTTTTTTTTTTTTTTGCCAGTCCTGGGCTTGGGCTCAGGGCTTGAGCACTGTCCTGGGTCTTTCTCAAGGCTAGCACTCTACCACTTGAGCTTTAGCACTACTTCCGGCTTTTTCCTATGTATGTGATACCGAGGAATCAAACCCGAGTCTTCGTTCATGCTAGGCAGGCACTCTACCACTAGGCCAAACTCCCTGCCCGAAACTTTCTTAATAAGGACAAAGAATCACAACAAATCAGAGAAAGGCTGGATAAGTGGGACTGCATTAAACTGCAGAGCTTTTGTATGGCAAAGGACATAGCTAGTAAATTAATTAGGAAGCCTACAGAGTGGGAGAAGATCTTCACCAACCATACAATGGACAAAGGCCTCATATCTAAAATGTATCAACAGCTCAAAAAATTGAATCACTCCAAAACTAATCTCCAAAGTAACAACCATCCCATTAAAAAAAATGGGCCAAAGTCGTAAAGGAGTCTTCTCTGAAGAAGAAATAGAAATGGCCTATAGACACATGAAAAAATGCTCAACATCTCTGGTCATAAAAGAAATGCAAATCAAAATAACACTAAGATTCCACCTCACTCCAGTTAGAATGGCCAGGATCAGGAAAACTAATGACAACAGATGTTGGAGGGGATGTGGCCAGGAGGGATCACTACTATACTGTTGGTGGGAGTGCAAACTCATTCAACCACTATGGAAAGCAATATGGCAGTGCCCCAAAAGGCTAAACATAGAGCTCCCCTATGACCCAGCAATTCCACTACTTGGCATTTACCCAGCCATCCAGAAACTAGGGCATACTAAATCCACTAGCAAAACAATGTTCATTGCAGCATTATTCACCATAGCAAAGATATGGAACCAACCTAGATGTCTCTCAGTTGATGAATGGATCAACAAGTTGTGGTATTTGTACACAATGGAATTCTATGCTGCTGTCAGAAAAAGCAACATCGCCCCATTGTTAGGAAATAGAAAGACTTAGAAAAAATCATATTAAGTGAAGTAAGCCAGACTCAAAGGAACTTAGGCTCAATGGTTTCCCTCATTTGTCATAATCAATAGAAACCTTGGGCTCTACTAGCAAAGATTTGCAATAGAGCAAAACATTGATACCCAAGGCCATATAGTATGAAGCTAATTGAAAGGACCTCTAGGATATTGAAAGAAAAGCCATATAATGAATGATTGTTTTCCTTAATGTACTATGTTATCTCTCATCTCTTTTGCTGTCCCTTGGTTATCTGATATTGTTACAGTATCTCACTTTGTTATCTGATATATTGGATATATTTGTATTTGGTTATTTGAAATTGGATAGGGAAGGGGGGAAAACCAAGACGGGGGGGAGGGGAGAGTAATGGGGACCAAGACATGTGAAAGGGTATCAATGTATCTAAATTAATGCACCTTCTATCTGGCAAATATCATGTAACCCTTTTATTAATTACAATAAAAATATTAAAAAAATAAAAATAAATAAATAAATAAATAAATAAAGTTAGCCAGTGGTTCCATATGAAAGAGAGATTAATAGATTTCAGGAAGAAATGATGTACAATATTTGGTCATTCAATTTCAGTGAGATTTTATTTCTTTTATCAGATTGACTAATTATGGTTGGTCCTTACCCTTTTCTTATAATAATTTGTAATAAATGGAAAAACAGGAAATATTTACCATTAACTAAGAAATGGCAGCTTGACCTGTGATATGCATGTTTGATCTGTTCCTCTACAACTTATTTTAAAGCAAAATTAAGGTGATCTGAAAGATACTCTGTTCTGAGGGGAATTTGATGAGAAAGTCATTGTTTAACTAGTGACTATGTAGTTCATACAAAAGGTATATTTTAAATTTGAAATTGCAAAATCATTTTATAAGGAATGGAAATAGCACGGGGATTTAGTGGGTGACGAAATCTTAGGGAGTATTTTCCTAAAGACAGTTAACATACCAGCCCTTGGCCTCATATTGCACATTAATCATTGAATTTAACAGTCTCTCTGAGCAGCCCCTAACAGAAATTTGATACTCAAAAATGTTAAAAATAACAAAGTAATCCATGCCACCATTACAATATTCTAAATTAACTCTCATAAACAATAAACATCTTTTTTGTAATAATAAACTTAAAAATTCCTAATCTAATTGATTTGTCTCTAAGCAACAACATCACTCTTTCCCTTGATGTCACATTGTATTTTTCTCTCTTATTATTGTTTTATCTTTACTAAATCATTAGATTTTGGGGAACTTAAGTCATCTTTAGAGATCCTTTGGGATCAACGGGGAAATATAAATGGTTATTGAACAAGTAAACGAGTTGAGTGACTACACATGATTTCACAAAAATCCCATAATAATAGGGAGTTGTCTCAGAAATGATGGGCAATTGTAACAAAAATTAAATGAAGTATTGTTTCAAAGTAAACAAGATAATTTCATGTAGTCTAAAAATGGCAAAGATAAAAACAAAACTATTTCAATTTAATTATTCATTAACTGCATTATTTAAGTATCTTTCAAATAGACTTCTTTGGAGGTTGAGGTAGTGAGGACTCTGAGTTCCCAGCCATCCTGTGCTACATAGTAAAGTTACTTGTCAAGAGCAAAATGAGTGACAAAGCATAATCTCTATCTTAAAGGAATAAGAATATGCTAAGGTATTTTTTTCTTTATAAAATATTTTTATTGTAAAGGTCACAGTTACATAAATCAGGCAATGTTGCCCCCTCTTTCATTTTCTCCAATTCTGTTCTTTCCCGCCTCCTAATCAAATCAGATAAACTTACAGACAAATTAAATAGAGAAATGAAAAAGGGGGGAAATACAGAAGAGAAAATTTAAAAAGAACCACAAATTGTGCAATAAAAAACCTCTACCTCCATTTCTTTTATTATTATTATTATTATTGTATTTTATTGTTGGGGTAATGTGTAGAGAAGTTAAATTACATTCATCAGGTAGTGGGTACATTACTTCTCAAACATTGATGCTCCTTCTCATGCTTCCATTTCTTGGAGTTCATTTTGCTAAGAACAATTTTTATAATCATATGCACATAGCTATTAAGCCCTTTTAATCTTCTCTTAAGAATATCTTCCTTTGATCTCACTGCATGAACATTTAGAGTCCTGTTTAATTCATCATGCCAGATTGTAAGTTTTTGTCTTTTACTGTCCATTGGGTATAATTATGGATTTATAGGCACATTCACTACAACAACCTAATTAAAAATGGGATAAAGACTTAAAAAGAGACTTCTCTGAAGAAGATCTAAGAATGGCCAGTCAGTAAATGAAGAGATGTTCAACATATCTTGCCATAAAAGAAATGCAAATAAAAACAACATTCATGTTCCACCTCACCCTGGTTTGAATGACTATTATCAAGAAATAACATGATGACATGGATGTGGCCAAAAAACATTGCTATACTATTGGTAGAAACGTAAACTTGTTCAACCAGTCTGAAAAACATATTGAGGTTCCTTAAAAGACTAAACATAAAATTTCTCTATTGGGCCAACAATGCCACTCTTGGGTAATAATCCAAATGACTACAAACCAAGCCACAGTAAAGCCACCAACATAAACATGTTCATTGTATGATTGTTTACCATAGATAATATCCTCTCAGTGGATAAATGCATAAAAGGGGTATGCATTGTTAATGGAATTCTATGCTTCCATCAGAACCAATGGCAATGACCCATTGGTAAGGGAATGGAAAGTCATGGAAAAATTATATTAAGTGAAGTAAGCCCCCCAAAATACAGATTGTATGGTTTCCGTCTTTTTAAATGCCTTTGAAATTTACAGTTTTTAAGAGAAATAGGAATATTTATAATTACAGAATTACTAAAAACTGATCCAGGCTGCAGCCATAGATAGTGATTTTATGTGAACTGAACATAAAAGAAAATAGAATAACTCATAGAGGGCTGGGAGTTTGGCCTAGTGGTTAAAGTGCTTGCCTAGCATGCATAAAGACCCGGGTTCGATTCCTCGGTACCACATACATAGAAAAAAGCTGGAAGTGGTGCTGAGGCTCAAGTGGTAGAGCTCTAGCCTTGAGAAAATCCAAGGACAGTGCTCAGGCCCTGAGCTCAAGCCCAGGACTGGCAAAAAAAAGAATTTAAAAAAAAAGAAGAATTCATAGAAAAGAATATGTATTCTAAACCTATTCCCCAAAGCTATCCAAAAAGTCTATATTCAGAAGATGAATATTTTGACTGAATCATTTTTAAAATACTTCCCTTTTATTAATTGCAATAAAAAATATTAAAAAAAATAAAATAAAATATCTCTTCTCCCTGAGAAACTTACATATTTTCTTATACCATAAATATCAGGCATGCCCTGCATTTTTGACTCAAACCTGTAAGCTAGCTACTATGGAGGATGAGATCTGAGCATCATAGTTTGAATTCAGCTTGGGTAGACAAATTCTTGAGCTTGCTATCTCCAGTTAACTATCATAAAGCCAAAAGTAGAGCTGTGGCTTAACTGAAAGAGCCCTGGTATTGAGCAAAAAAAGCTCAGAGAATGTATGTAGGTACTATACTGAAGCCTTAAACCAGCGGTCTCTCTCTCTCTCTCTCTCTCTCTCTCTCTCTATCTCTCTCTCTCTCTCTCTCTCTCTCTCTCTCTCTCTCTCACACACACACACACACACACACACACACACACACACACAATTCCAGGCAGCTGGATGCCAGATGTTCATACCTATTATTTTAGCTACTCAGGAGGTTGAAATCTGAGGATCACAGACAGCCTAGACAGGAAAGTCTGTGAGACTCCTTTCTCCAATAAACTACACAGAACTAGCCAGAGTGGCATTGTGGCTCAAGTGGTAGAGCGCTAGCCTAAAGCACAGAGATGTTCAGGAACAGAGCCCAGGTCTTGAGTTCAGGCCCCAGGATCAGCAACTATAAGAAATACAGGCATACTTGCTCACATAATCCCAGGTACTCTAGAAATGGAAGCAGGTGAAATATCATCCAATGCAAGCCAAGATGAAAGCAAGTGATCCTATCTGAAAAACACAACTTTCAAAAAAGCAAAACGGGGCTAAATGCATGGCTCAAATGGTAAAGTATTTCTTTACCATCTTGAAGATATGAAGAGAAACCTCATAGTCTTACAATCTCCAGTATTGCCAAAAATAATAATATAGCTTTATAATTATGAACATACATTTCTTTCTTTTTTTTAAAGTAGAGATTTTATTTTTATTTTTATTTATTTATTTTTGCCAGTACTGGACTTGAGCTCAGGGCCTGAGCACTGTCCTTGGACTTTCCTCAAGGCTAGTGTTCTACCCTGAGCCACCTCACCATTTCTGGCTTTTTCTATGTATATGGTACTGAGGAATTGAACCCGGGTCTTCGTGCGTGCTAGGCAGGCACTCTACCACTAGGCCAAACTCTCAGCCCCCATTTCTTTCTTTTTTATTGTAGGAATAATGTATAGAAAGTTTGAAGTTGCTTTGGTCAGGTAATGGGTGCAATATGTCTTGAAACTTGATACACTTTCTCATGTTTTTGTCCCCCTTTTTCTCCCCCAGCTCCCTACTCACCTTGTTTTCCCCCTTCCCCTCCCTATTTCAAATAAACAAATAAATGTATATACAATATGCCAAATAACAAAGTCAGATACAGTAACCACATGAGATTAACCATTAGGGGAAAAAAAGGGAAGAGAAATTATTTCACATACCAACACACTTTTTGCTAGCCTACAATTTGCTTTTTGGAAATAACTTCAACAATTATCATAATAACAGTTAAAACAAGCACAATTTTTATACAAAATAAATTGTACTTAATATAGACTAAGGTTACTTAGGTAGTAGCTTGAAGTAATCCCATAACCGAAACCTTTAGACTATCAAGAAAACTCCAAAAGTGTACCGTTCTATACTTGCCTTCAACTGGTGGGTTTCAGTTTAAATAAAAATGCACTAAAATTTTATATGTAATTATGTTCAGACTAAAAATAGTGTATTTGAAACATAGAAATATTTCATCTATTAGACTACTTGAGATTTTGAAAAGGATTTATAATGTTCTTCCCAATAAGTTTTAGGTTACTTCCTTGTTTTCTTATGCCCACACATTTGATGAAATCTCCAATCAATATGAAGTTAAAATTCTTTTCTCATAACACGTATGCATTTGGCAATAACTTGGGAATACTTGACAATGCAAATTACTTTTAGACAAAAATAGTAACAAAATCCCTGAAATTCCAGAGAAATATCTTACGACATGGTTATTTGCCTCCAAATTGCTAATGCATGATACTAAAGAGAATTGTTATCGATAATAGTAAGCAATAACAGTATAACTCACATAGCTCCCCTTTTCTTGAATATTCTGAGAACATCCCATAAAGGAATCATTTCTGAATTGTCTCTAGGGAAAAGTTGGAAGCTATTTCACAGCTAGCCATCAGTTAGAGACAAGAAGTGAAGAACATGTTTCCTAGCAGAAACTGCAGGGTATTCAATGTTATTACCTAATTTAAAATTAGTTTAGGACACTGGAGCTAATTAATTTCCATATCCTTGAAAAAGCGTCATAGGGTAATTAGTGATTACAAAGCAGTCAGGACTTCAATTGTACATTTTAGAAAAAAAAGAGAAAGCAGACAATAACAGTGTTTTCTAAAATGTATATTCAGTTCAGTCTAAATTGTGAGTCACAGAATGAGACAATCAAGTAATTTGATAACTTCTTTTCTGGGTTTGTAATACCCCCCCCACACACACACACAAACTTATAGAAACTTTGTAGATTTATTGAATGAATTAATAAATTTAGTAATGTGTCCTAACACCAAGTGCTAGCTGTTAATTTAAACAGTTTCCTTCTAGCTTCTCGATTCAACATTGCAGGTGTACTTCATTACAGACAAGTAGGGAATAAATTCAATATATCGTTCCAGAATCCTCACATAAACAGAAATTTGCTAGCAGACACTTTCCAAGAGAATATACAAAATGAGTTCATCAGTTGTCTGTACCTTGCCACAGAAGCAGCAGGATGTGACCAGCTGCTACTCATATCTCCCACAGCCTGTTCCTGGATATGCCATCAAATCTAGGCAGTGGCAGTGGGGGATGAGGAGCTTCCAGCATGAGGCAAAAATTTGAATCTAAAGCAAGGTGGAAAGAGCAGGGCTCCCTGCATTCCATGCCTGAATTGAGCCATGGCTTCAGGCAGGTGGCAGATGTTGAGTTGCTGGAATAACTGTACCGCTCATGAGCTGTAATCACCTTTAGGCAGGAACAGCAAAAATAAGATAAATGAAGTTAAAAATGGAAGAAAAAATCTTTACATTGTTATAAAGGTCAGTGGAAATAAGAAAATCTATTTTTATTGTGGTCATTATCAAGAAATACCTAATTATGGTGGAAAATCTGTGAAAGAATGGAAATGACTAAAAATTGAACATTTAATAAAATGAGTCAAAAAATGAAAATCTCTAAATAAATCAGATGAGGAATAAGCAATGTATGCACTTCACACATAGTTCTTATATCTGTATTTCCTGATATTTTGATTTCAAAAGGGTATAGAGATGTATTTCTGTCTTCCCGCTTGCTATCCTGTCATATTCACCAATAAGAATTTGGAATCCATAGGATAGGAAGTTGAGTAAAACTAATTTTGTATAGACAATAAACCCCATTTTATAAACCTAAGTGAAATAATGTTGAAGAGTAAAATGCAGGATCAAATGTAGGAAAGTTTACATGATAACATATCTAGCACTGAGGCACTTTACATAAATTATTTTCCAGTGTGTATATGATATGATTCTCTCACTGTTATCCTGATTTTTAAAATTCAGTGTTTAAGAAAAATTTTCCAAAAATAATAAAATATTTCTTTAACCTATTTAATGAATGCATTCATTAATAACTCAGTAGAATTAGTATTTTTGTTATCTCTTGATATACACAAATAGATGTGTCTTGAAAATACATATGGACATTAATGTTATTGACATTGGGTTATTTGCTCAAATGAAATGATAATTCATGCTGAAAACTGCTCTTTATGGTTATTCTGTCAGTACTATCGACTATGGGGTTCATTATGATGGTGAATATACCCACAATGCAGTCTTCCATTTGCAATATTTCTATTTCATCATTTTTTTTCCATTTTTGTATTGAGACACTCAATTGTTAAACCTATAATGATTTGCCATGAATATATACAGGACATTGTACCATAGATTGAATGAGAAGAATATTTCTGTAAGTTTTTTATCATTTGAGGAGGTGTGTGGGTAGAGTTGGTCAGATCTGGCTGAGTCAGCTGGAGTAGCAATCAAAGCACACTTCCTGCTCATAGAGATGTGACCCACAGGCACATCTGCCTAGCTCGCTGGCCATGAACTGTCCATGCTCCCCCCAGGGACCAATCAGTACCTACTTCAAGTGCCTTACATCAACTCCCTGCTAGTTGATTGATCAGGGGAGGCTCAGGAGGTTGGGGTTCTGGGAATATATAATTCCTGATCTGCACAACAATGAACGAGAGACTTGCTAATGCTCATCCTCCTGGCATGTGTACTGTGTGAGTGTCGTTCATGCTTACCTCCTGCCAGAGAACTAGCCCTATAGAGGTGAATATTTCACAAACCTAATTTCCAAAAACTAAATTATGGATCACAATATTTTATTTTGAAAAAGTAAATTTTGAAAAAAAATAGTGCTTGGTGGATTAAATTTATACAGAAAAAGATATTAATACCAAGCCTAAGGTAGAAATTCAGCACTCTAAGTAGAATGTTCCTAAATTGTGATTCCTCAATTACTTTAGGCATAAACTTAGTGATATAAAATTTAGCATATAAACTGTAAGTATATAAACTATAGACAAGGAACTCAAAACAATCAAACAATAGGAAAATCCAGTTGAAAGCAGAAGTAGATATATGTAGATATACAAATGGCCACAGGTACATGAAAAATGCTGGACATCACTAACTAGGAAAGGCAAAACAAAAATGCAACATTGATATTTTAAAAGACAAGTGATAACTAACAGTTGGCATATGGAGGAAAAATAACCTTTATACAAACTTAGTGAGAATGTATATTAGTGCCGCCATCATTTTAAGAAATAGCATGGGGTTCCTTTTTAAAAAGAGAAAAACAATTGCCATATGAACCAGCAAGTGTACGTACTTCTGTATATATATGAAATGTAACTAAATATATATTTTAATAGGAAATATTCTTCCATGTTTTGGGAGTAATACTCAAAGTAGACAAAAACTGAAAAAAAAACCTGTGCACCTATTAAAGGATGAATGGCTATAGAAAAAAGTAGCACCTGGGCCGGGAGTTTGGCCTAGTGGTTAAAGTGCTTGCCTAGCATGCATAAAGACCCGGGTTCAATTCCTCAGTACCACATATAGAAAAAAAAGCTGGAAGTGGTGCTGAGGCTCAAGTGGTAGAGCTCTAGCCTTGAGAAAAGTCCAAGGACAGTGCTCAGGCCCTGAGCTCAAGCCTAGGACTGGCAAAAAAAAAAAAAAAAAAGAAAAAAGTAGCACCAGTAATCACTAGCCATATAAAAATAAAAACCTGCTGTTTAAAACTTTTCTGAAATAGATTAAGCAAAATATGTAAATACAAACAAGGAATTCATGATGTCACTCATATATGAAATATGAAAAAATTCTTCTCATTGAAATTGATAATAGAGAGCTAGTTACCAGTGGCTGGAAAGAATAGGAGGAAAAGGAGGAAAAGGGAAAATTTGATTAATTAGTATTGAGTTATATTCATATAGAAGGAAGTTATTTTCTGCTATGTACAGTACAGTGAGTATAGATAACCAAATTATACTACACATTTCAAAAAGCTAGAAGAAAAGATAGTGAATGTTTTCACCATAAACATAAATATTGGAAAAATTACCTTGTTATCATGATTTAAATATTGCACAAAATGTGTAGTTCATTACTACATCAAAACCATCAATTTGCATATTTTGTTTTGTGCATGTGTTTAAAGTGAACTTAAAACACAAGGGACTTAAATATTTTGCTAAACTCATGATAATTATTTCCAATGTAGCTATTTAAATTTTGTATTTTTGAAACATTGGTTTTATTAAGTCTAGAATGGAATCCCAAAGATACAGAATAAGTGTAATTGAAGTTAAACATCATTTGCAACAAGAGTCTTCTCTGCTCTCCATGAAAGTAAATTCCCTAGAATTTGCTTCCCCCTTTCATACAATGATTTCAAGTTTTCCAATAAACTTTCATTCTCTTCTGTCAATATGTTTAATCTTTTCCAAGAGCATTGCTGAATACAATGTTCCAGCTATAATCTTGCCAATGTGGCTGTTTTATCCGAACTGTGATATATTCCTTTTCTGAATGATTTTGCATTCAGAGAATGTTGCTTCCATTTTATCATATATTAGGGAATTTTATTTATTTTTAGATACACTATAGAAAATCTGTTTCTGAAACAGTTTAATTTTTAAGCAGTACCTTTCAAGTGAGCCATGTATTGTGAATGATAGCATGACTGGTTTTTCTAATGGTGTCTTTTTCCTGTGTTCCTTAGTAATTTCTCTGGCTGCTCTGTCTCAAGACTATGTCTTCATTTCAGTATAATTATAATTTCATTTTTAGTATCCTTGAATGGGTGTGGAAACATGAGAAAGTACGTTCCATCTTACACAAGCTGAAATGGGACAATTGAATCAACAATAAAATTGATTTTAGCCAATATGTGTATTCTGCGCACTACCCCACTGTACTTTTAAGGTAGCCCAAGGGTGTATTAGCTTTATTTGCATCTCTATCATATTCTTGTAATATTTGGAATGGATTTATCTAAACTTTTCTTTTTCAGTTTTGTCTTAAATGTAGTCTTTTCTTCAACCCTATTTCTATTCTGTTATATTTGAGGAATTGTAATGTATTTCTAGCAAATTTCATTTTGAATTCACTTAATTTCCTAGGCCACCAATAATGCTTAACGCCTTTAGGTTATTTTCAGTTACAGATTGTATGTACTTTATCAACATAATATCAATGTGATCATCTTGAGCATTGATTCTTAAACACTCATTGATGTCCAAATTTGTAACAAGAAATGGAAATTATCAATATGAAGTATTTTCCCTCATACTATTCATAGGTTGTTGAGGCCATTTTTAAATTGAGGGACTTGAGCAAGACTAACAACAAATTACTATGATTGCCTACCAGCTCTCTTTCTTGTTCGATGATTCGGGTATTTTTTTTTAATCCGCCCTCTTCTAAAATCAATTCTAAAGTGTTCAATATTTTTTGCCAGTCCTGGGCCATGAGCTCAGGGGCTGAGCACTGTCCATGGGCTTTTTCAAGGCTAGAATTCTACCACTTGAGCAACAGTACCATTTCTGGTTTATTCTATGTATGTGGTACTGAGGAATCGAACCTGGGTCTTCGTGCATGCTAGGAAAGCACTCTACCACTAGGCCAAACTCGCAGCCCCTACAGTGTTCAATTTTTTAAGATAAAAACTGTGAGTATTTCCCCTTTGTCTTGGCAAAATCTACAAACAAAATCTCTAGCTTTTCATGATTTAGTGATACCCTAAGTATGATGTGGCAGGATTACTGCTTTGGAATAGACAGGGAGAATACAGAAAGGAGATAATGAGCTGAAATGATTCCACATCTATGATGACAGGTAAGTACTTCCTTTGAACTCTTTGGGCCCCTAAATATTTGCTGCCAGAATAGTTGCATATGCCTGAATGAAAGACATTTACATAGGGATTTACATTTTACTCATGTTTTAAAAATATGAAACCACAAAAAACATGATTTGCTTTTCAGAAAAGCTGTTCTCTTACATTTTCTACATGCTGTGGTATTTTTCAATTTCCAGGTCAGATAGAATTAACTGGAGAAGAGGACAGTGCATCACAAAATGGAATGATTTCTTCTCTGTGTGTTTTTACTCTATTTGTTGAGGTATCAATGTATACTTCTTGCTGGGCTCAGTGCCTCACCCCTGTTATCTTAACTACTCAGGAGGCTGAGATCTGAGGATTGGGGTTGAAAGCTAACCCGGGCACTAAAAATTCTATGGGACTCTTATCTCCAATTAGTCACCAGAAAACCAGAGGTGGCACTGTGGCTCCAGGAGTAAGATTGAAGAGCTCAGGGACAATGGCCAGGCAAAGGGGTAGGGCAGTAGCCTTGAGCTGATGAGCTCAGTGACGTCGACCAGGCCCAGAGTTTAAGTTCCATGACTGAAAAAGAAAAATGTATACATCTCTTTGAAGGGAGTTAAGCACATTGATTGAAGATTCTTAAAATAAAAAATAACTGATAAAATTAGGAGAAAGTGATATTTATTTGATAATGTAGTCTCCAAGTGTTCTTTCCAAAGTTTAATGTAAGAAACCAACAAACAAAAATGCATATTTGGTGCTGTCTCCGAACATTTCAAACACTCATAGGGATGAAATGGGATGGGATGGAAAGAGCACTGAAATATGAGGAAGACTCTTGGATTATAATCCTGATTCTGCTAAGTTTTCTGTATATCATAGAAAAGTCACTTATTGTGATATAATATTTCCCTTCTGATAAAGAATAAATTGAATTTGACATTACTTGAAAAGTATAATTGAGCTCTGATTCCGTTATTTTAAATAAAGTATATAAAATCTCACAATTTTCTCTGTGTTCTTGCAATAGCATAAATTTTAGTTGCTCTTGCAACAAATAGTCAAACATATTCATATGATGAAATGATTTTGAATGGAATTCTGGGACTGCCTTTTAAAGCTTTTCAAATTCATTAATTTGAAAGAGAGTCCTCTGGATCTCTGAAATTTCACATTCAGTTCTTAGATGATGGAGGATTCTAATTTGCCACACCCTATGTTGTAACAGGCTACTCTTCACTGAGAAGTGAAGTATAGTTCCTTCTACATTAACATCAAATCAGTTACTGAATTTGTTGAAGAGAAATGTGAGGTAAATACTAATAAGTTTGAACAACTGCTTTGAGAAATATTAAAACTAGACAGACTTTTAAGCTTTTCACTTTGAGATGATATTATTTAAATATTATTTACTTCTTTTTGGTGGATCCTGGTGCTTGAACTCAAGACCTGGAAGCTGTTCTTGATCTTTATTTGCTCAAGACTGGCATTATATCACCAGACCCACAGCTCTATTTCTGGCTTTTTAGTGGATAATTAGCGATAATAATCTCTGCTTAGTCTGTTTTCCAACTGCAATCCCAGGTCTCAGATCTCAACTTCCTGAGTAGCTAGGATTACAGACATGGGCCTGGCTATATTTAATAGTACTACTTTGAGCTCTTTCATTCATTTTCCTAACTGTAATCAGTATATTCTACATTACAGTTTCAACAGAATATAGATTGAAATATTAGGAAAAATTATGTCTGTACTGGACATACAAAAATCTCTTTTACACTTAAAATTATTACATAAATTTACTTTGTATTAAATAATGTAAGTAATCTAAAGATAATGTGAACAACTTGTACACAAACATTAACATTTTATTTAAGGAGAAAACAAATTTTGACAAAAACATACTGTTCTTGCTAACAGAAACCAATGCTGTCTACTCACTATTATTACATGATACTTTTAATGTATTTTTGAACAATATCCCCAAGATAACAGAAAACATTTTCATGTTTAATTATAACCCCTACATAGTAATTGCTTATACTTTGAACCTTACTTTATTTTTCTCATAAGTCAGAAGATATAGTATTTGTTGATACTGTCTCACTGAACTTATCAAGCAATGAAAGGTAAGTGTTAATAGGCTAGGGATATAAAGTCATTTTAAAATTTGATATCTTGTACCTGCAAAAATCATCCCACACTGGACAATGTTTTCCCCCTTCTGGAGTTCGTACTCTCTTAAAAGAAAATTTTATTTCCCTCTGGTTATATGCATTTATTTTGGTTGATTTTCTTAAAAATAAGCATACCAAAATATAAAAATAAAATATACAGTTTTGTATACAGTTTACATTCTATAGAAGCTGCTTTCTTAATTATCTTCAAATAGTTGTACATAAAAGTTGTCATATCATAAAGCAGTTTACAAATAGAATATATCTTATTGTAATCCCTTTCAATATTCTTACCCCATCCTTCTCCTACCTATTTCCTTACTCTTTTTAATTTTGTAGGGTTCACATTGGATTTTTATTGCATTTTCCTCCTCTTCTACTTTTCATTGTCTTTCCCTTTCCCCTTAACCTTATTTTATCCCTTTTGAGTAACTGCATCCTATTGCTCTATTTGCTAAAATTTGACTTTGCCTTCCTAAGGCAATTGAATTCTCCATTGACTCCTACTCTATTTCCATTATTATATGTAGTATATATAAAAATGGGATGTTACTTATCCATTGTAAATAATAGTATGGTAATATTTGTAAAAGAATAGACTTGACTCTTCATTTCTATTATGAAGTGATGCAGTTTCTAGGTGAGTCCACCTCCTTTGACATATAACCCACCTTAAATTATTGTGAGCACACTGATTTTCCTTATAAACCTTGACATTGTTTTGCAGCCCAAACCTACATATCTCTCCTGAAATATGAAAGGAAACTCATCACCTGAACCACTGCCCTTGGGCACTGCACTTGAGCTACAGCATCACTTCCAGATTTTTCTAAGAATGAGCCACCAAGGAATGGAACCCCAGTCTTCCTACCTACTAGGAGAGCATTCTACCAGAAGACTAAACTCTTTGACCACAGGTGTCCGAATTCTAGGTACAGGTTTTAGTGATTTGGAGATGAACGTAATTGTGCACATCTCAGAAATGGACATAAAGAAATATAGAAAGAGAAGCTGCAAGAGCCATATAATGTGTGATTGTTGTTCTTATTACTATGTTAATTCTCATCTCTTTTGTTGTCCCTTTGTTATCTCATATTGTTACAGTATCTTACCTTGTTATCTAGTATATTGTATATATGTTTATTTGAAATAGGATAGGGAAGGGGATAAAATAAGATGAGGGAGGGGGTGGGAGAGGGAAATGGGGACAAAAACATGAGACAGGGTAGCAATGTTTGTAAAGTAATGTACCTTATATCTGGCAAATATAATGTAATTCTTCTAGTAATTACAATAAAATATATAAAAAAGAAGCTGTAAGAAATATACAATAAAAATAAGTAAAACATTGACTTTTAAAACCTTTCCTAAAACAAACTGCTTTTGAGACTTTCAGAAAACTAGCTGAAAATTCATTCAAATCAAACAGTTAAGTAGTCCAAGCAGTTTTTATGCCAAGAAGAAAAACATAAAACAAAAACAGAAATTTCAAAAATTATAAGGAAAATATGTTGTACTTCTTGTAAAATGATTATAGAAGTAACATTTAACATTTTTATTAAGACTAAGAGAAAGGCTATTTCCTAAATGCTATGTGATTTCACTATAGATCAGGTATCAGGGGACAGAAATCTTCAAGAGGACATTAGGCAAATCCAGCATGCTTGCAAAGGAGTCCTGGGGAAAGCAATCTTTTCAACAACAGTACAATTCTGCAGAATTGGCTAGACTATCCTTTACTTCATGTTGGATTTCTGAAAAGTATGCCATTTTCCACCATGTATGGTGGCTCATGCCTGTAATCCTACCTACTCAGCAGGCTGAGATCTGAGGATTGCAGTTCAAACCCAACCTGGGCACTAAAGAATATGAGACTCCTTTTTCCAATAAATCACTAGAAAACCGGAAGTGGGGCTGTGGCTCAAGGGGTAGGGTGGTAGCTTTGAGCTGAAGATCTCAGGGACAGCGCTGGGACCAGAGTTCAAGCCCCAAGACCCACCAAAAACATGTATGACGTTTGCAATTTCTGATAGTATCTTCTCAACTTGTAGTTTTGGAGACTCCTTAAAGAGCTACTCAGTCACTTATTCACTTATTAAATCATCCTAAAGCATCTGTCAGTCACACATAGTTTTCCTACAATGGAAACTTAATACTTAGTACAATCTTAGCTTCTACCAAACCTCGAACTTTATAAGAAAGCAGGAAAAAGATTATAAAATATATGAATCAAAGCATTCTTTCAGATTAGCTATCATCTCTGCAATTGATGTATCATTAACTTCTTTTTCATAATTTCTTCAGTGGCATTTTTTTGCAAAAGAATATGATTGTCAAAAATCATAGCACTAACATTTATATCAATTTAAAAAGAAAACTTGCTGAAAAAAATTATATTGAAGTCTTTCTAAGTAGCTTATTTCTCCTTGAATATTTCAGTAAGTGGAACATCATTTAGAAAGTAGCCTTATATTGGTCGTAATGCTTCTTCTTTATTGAACATTACATAAGTCATGATAAAAGCTTGGTAGAAATATTTCAGTATTTTAATCTGATTTCATTTTAATTAATACTAAACAAGACAGCAAAGCACAGTAATAAATGACAACTTGATATTTCAATTACTGAGACCTTAAAGTGCCTAGAGACAGAAAAAACTAAATTAAGCAACACAGATAACATTATGTAATACAGGACTGTCCAAGTTTTTTTCAATTCTTAGACTGGGAATATAATTCATTATTCAAACCAAGGCAGTTTTTTTTCCATAGCAGAGGACCGAAATCAGGGCTTTGCCCTCTTCCTCTGAGCTATATCTGAAACCCATCAAACCAAGACAGTTTTGAGAGTAAGAAAAGTAATACTGAAATGTTTATACTGGGATAAGGTTTACCCCAAACCTTTCCCAACAAACTAGTACATAGAAAACCTAGCAGGAATAGGAAACTTCCAGTCTGCAGGCTGTATAAAACATATCAAATAATTTGGCACATGATGGGATAGACATCTTTTTCTTGTATGTTCCATGTTGGCATTATGGACTTGTTTGCTTTTTTGAAAATTATATGTAGATCAGGAATGGTGTTATATTATTCAAATAGCCACTGGCAAATAAAAGTTTCTTCACTTTCAAAATAGAAGAGGTTTTGGCTTACCATATGCCAATACCAACAAAAAAGAAGCAGGGAATGTGTATTAGACAGAAAAATAAAAATGACCTTAATAGCTAGGATCGTAATATGTCTGACATTATTTTACATCAACATATAAACAGTAGAAGGGAATTTATTTTGACACCAAGATTGTACTGCAATTAATTTGAAGAAATGTATCTCCAAATTCTTAGGATTCTCTGGCAATTGAAATTAGGTCACTAATTAATTTGCTTGTATTTTTAAACTTGAAATTAATTGTATGTCTTTGTATATGTGTATCTGTGTTTATAAAAATAATATAAGCTAAAAATATTATTTCCCTACTCCTGAGTTTAATCCAAAGATTCAACATTAATAGTACTAACAAGTAGACGTGATAAAATAAATTATTATTCTAAAATGATTTCCTAAATTTCTTTTCATAAGGATTTGTGTATTAGAATAAACACATAAGATATAGTTGAACATGTGAATAATGATGGAATTCTTTTATTCTATAATTATAGAAACCAATTTTACTTACATTCTGAATTAAGGAAAATGTAAGACTTTATAGTGAAAATTTGAAGAAAAGTTCAGGATAGATAGAAATTTGTAGCTTCTAAAATACATGTGAAACACTCCTCTTCATCTCAATTGAAATTTTATTGTAAATGTGATGTAGAGAGAAGTTGCAGTTATATAAGTAAGGTAATGAGTACATTTCTTTTTGAAAAATGTTACCCCTCATTCATTTTCTCCTACTTTTGCCTCTCCCAACTTCCCTCCCCCTAAAGCTGTAAAGATCATCACCAACATAGTGTCTAGTAAGTATCACTGTTGAATTGGCTCACCATTTGGCCCACAATTTCTGTGATATGATTTTTTCCTTGCCCCAAGTCAGATAAACTTGTATACAAAATAAATAATACAGATTAAAAAAAAACAGAGACAAAAGAAAATAAACCAAAGGGAAAAAAGGAAAAAAAAGAAATAATCGCAAATATTACACAGAATAATAGAAAAAAACTTTTGCTTCCATTTTTTTGAGTTCATTTCAATGTTCATTAGTTTATATGAACATATACACATACCTATTAAACCATTGTGATGCTATCTTAACAATAGTCTCCTATGATCTTAGGGTGCAGTTCTTATAGTGCTATTTAATTAACCATGCCCAAGTGTCATTATTCATCTAGTACTATCCATTAGATTGATTTGTAGATCTATAGACATCGCTAGAAGATAAATAAGTCCACAGACTAGAAGACATTTACTAGCTATGTATCAGTCAAGAGCCTCATTTCTAAAATGTACTTAGAGCTAAAAAAAAAAATTAAAACATGCAAAGCATGTCCTCAAAGAAGCAACAACCCCATCAGTAAAACTTAAAGAGAGACTAAAAACATAAAGAGAGATTCCGTAAAAGAATAAATACGAATGGCCAATAGACATATGAAGAAATGTTCAATGTCCTCATAAAAAATAGTGCAAATCAAAACAACTTTGAGATTCCATCTCCACCCACCTAGAATAGCCATCATCATGAAAGCTAACAAAAACAGATGATGGTTTGTTGGGTTTGGGGGGGATTAGTTTCTTGAGTTTCCTGTAGATACTGGATATTAAGCATTTGTCAGATATATTAATAGTAAATACCTTTTCCCAGTTGGTTGGCTGTCTCTCTACTTTTGTGACTAGGCTTTTATCTGTGCAGAAATTCTTACTTTTAGGTAGTCCCATTTATCGAGTCTCTCTATAATCTGTCGTGACCCTAGGATTCTGTTCAGGAATCTTTTGCCTGTGCCTATGAGTTCCAGTGTCTCTGCTACTTTATCATGTAGCAGTTTCATGGTTTCCGGTCTGACAGTGAAGTCTTTGATCCACTTTGAGCTAATGCTTGTGCATGGCAAAAGGCTAGGGTCAATTTTTAGTTTTTTGCATGTGGCTATCCAGTTTTGCCAGCACTAATAATTGAATACACTGTGTTTGTTCCACTGTATATCCTTGTCTCCTTTGTTAAATACAAGTTGACTAGTGGTATATGGTTCTATTTCTGGGTCTTCTATTCTGTTCCACTGATCTTCTGGTCTGTTTTTGTGCCAATACCAAGCAGTTTTTGTTATTATGACTCTATAGTACAGCTTGAAGTCTGGTATTGTAATACCACCTGCATTGTTCTTTTTGCCTAAAATTGTTTTGGCTCTTCTAGGTCTTTTCTTGTTCCATATGAATCTTTGGATTGTATCTTTTATTTCAGTAAAGAATGTCTTTGGGCTTTTGATGGGGATTGCATTGAATTTGTATATCAATTTTGACAGTATAGCCATTTTCACTATGTTGGTTCTCCCTAGCCATGACCATGAGATGTCTTTCCATTTCCTAGTGTCCTCTTTAATTTCTTTCATTAAGCTTTTATAGTTTTTATTAAATAATTGCTTTACATCTTTGGTTAAGTTAATTCCTAAGTATTTTATTCTTTTGGGGGCTATTGCAAATGTTTCAGTAAAGAAAAAAGACATTGCCCTATTCATAAAGAAATGGAAAGAATTGAAAAAAACATTCTAAGTAAGACGTCAAAAAACATAGACTTCCCGGTTGCCCTTATTTATAATAACTCGAATATGTCTATGAAACACTCAGCTTCTAAAGGACATTTAGATTTATCATGAAAAACCCAGGAGTGTGGGAACATCTGATTTAATCAGAAGTATTGCATTAAAATAAATACTGAGATATTAAACCTGGAAATCCAGATTATGTATGTAATTCAACATACTCATTAACAAACTTACTTCTTAAAAACTTGGGCAGGGAGCATAGCCTAATGGTAGAGTGCTCACATACTATGTATGAAGCCCTGAGTTTGATTCCTTGGTACCACATACACAGAAAAAGCTGGAAGTGGTGCTGTGGCTCAAGTGGCAGACCACTAGCCTTGAGCAAAACACGTCCAAGGACAGTGTCCAGGCCCTGAGTTCAAGCCCCAGGACTGGCCAAAAAAAGTTACCACATCAGGTGGCATCACTGAAATATTTTAAGACCCTCTGTGCCAGTGGCTGCACATTAAAGTGTTACCATCATGAATCCAAATCTATCTGTGATGTTAACAACGGCTTAATTCACAGGAATAACAATGAAACTCTTCTTTTAGATAGCCAAGAGAGTGTGATGGAGACATTTGATAATAGAAGTTGATGAAGCTCAAGCAGCATGTCTTTCATAATCAGATTCTGTCCATTAACATACTCATTTTATTATTTAATATCAGTTGTAAGCATCTTTTCTTTCTCTTTGTATTTGGGCTTTTTGGACTCATCTCTCTCGTGGGCAGTGACGGCTGGTTGGACATCTCGAGTTGGAATACAGATAGGTTGGAATACATTAGGGGAGCAGGGTCCTCCCACATTTTTGTGATGGGGTCCCTCCATCTAACCAAGGGGACTGGAGTAGGTGTTTTCATGAGGGCTGCAGGTTCAAATATCAGGAAATTTTTCACTGTAAGGCAGTAATTCAGTTATGTTTGGGGGTCTTTGAGCCCTAGACTCTCCATTTCCCCCTTTTCTTTTAAAAGGAGGGTCTTAATTTCTTTATGAGTGCGTTTGACAATGGCTTGACCTTGTGGGTTATATGGGATGCCTGTGTGGTGTATAATGTTCCAAAGGGCGCAAAATTCGTGAAACGAATTGGATGAGTAAGCAGGGCCATTGTCTGTTTTAAGGGTCCAAGGAACTCCCATAATCAAGATGGTGTGTAACAGTGCTTTGATGGCATGTCTAGTCATTTCACCAGTTAGGGCCAAGGCCGTTGTGAAACCTGAAAATGTATCTATGCATATGTGGATGTATTTTTGTCTGCCAAAATGGGGAACATGGGTTATGCCTATCTGCCATGTACCATTGGGTCTAAGTCTTCGTGGATTTTTCCCATAGATTGTAATGGCCTTAAGTGTAAAAGAGGTGCACAGGAGGAGCAAGAGCACACCATGTGTTTGCATTGTTGGTGTGTTAAATCAGGAAATAGCTGTTTGATAGTGGTTGCTGGTAAATGAAAGTGACCATGCAATGTGCGGGTTTGGTCTATGGATATATTGGTAAGTAAAATTATTGTAGTTACAGCCTGGTCAATAATTTTGTTACCCATAGCTAGAGGTCTGTGTAGATTAGTATGAGACCTAATGATGAGAATACAGACATGATCAGTCTCTGTGAAACACAGTTTCTCAAAAAATTAAAAGTAGGGAACAGGGAGTTTGGCCTAGACAGTAGGGTGCTTGCCTAGCATGCACAACAACCCAGGTTTGAATCCTTGGTACCACATATATAGAAAAAAAAAACGTAAGTGTTTCTGTGGCTTGCACCATAGTACTATTTTATGATCCATTGATAGCACTTGTAGGTATTCATCCTAAAGATTGCAGGATAGGATACACTAAGGGCACTTACACAGCCATGAGTATTACAAAACTGTTCACCTTAGAGAAGATATAGAATTAAGACACATAGTTTGAAAAAATGTTGGATATATACACAGTAAATTTTTACTCATACATTAGAACTAATGATATTACATCTTTTGTAAAGAAATGAAAGGACCTGGCAAAAATCATGTTAAGGGAAGTAAGTCAGACCCAGAGAGACAAAGCTTGCATGATACAATTATATAAGTAAACATTTTTGATGGCATGAAATTATATGTAAATTTATTAACTGAAATACGGTAGATTCAATGAAAAACTATGTAATTCCTTAGAAAGGGTAAAACATATTTTAAGAAAATAACCCCTAGGAAATAGGTATATAAAAAGGGAAGGGTCAAAATGAAAAGAATAGATGAAGAGAAACATGGGGGAATGTACTAAAAACTTAAGTGCATATAATACAAAATTTTAAAAAGTGAAGGAAGAGTTGGGTGAGAATGTGTCTCTTGAATGTCTTCAAGACAGCAAAATGATGGATCTTGCTTTTTGATCCAATTAGAAAATCTATGCTGTTTAATTGGAGAGTTAAGTCCATTGATATTGAGGGTTAGGACTGAAAAAGATTTACTATTTCCTGCCAAAACAGCTTGGTACTGTCACAAGAACAGGCCTGAAGAAAAATGGAATAGAACTGAGGACCCAGATATTAAACCACAGACCTATGGCCACCAAATCTTGGATAAGGGAGCCAAAAAAAATATAATGGAAGACAGCCTTTTCAACAAATGGTGCTAGCAGAACTGGTTAAGCACCTGCAGAAAACTAAAGTTGGATCCATCCTTGTCATCTTGCACTAGGATTAACTCCAAATGGATCAAAGATCTCGAAGTAAAAGCCGATATATTGAAAACTTTACAAAAGGAAAAGGAGATACACTAGGTCTCCCCCGCACAGGTCGAAACTTTCTTAATAAGAACTAAGAAACACAACAAATCAGAGAAAGGCTGGATAAGTGGGACTGCATTAAACTGCAGAGCTTCTGTATGGCAAAGGACATACCTAGCAAATTAACTAGAAAGCCCACAGAGTGGGAGAAGATCTTCACTAACCATACTACGGACAAAGGCCTCATATCTAAAAAATATCAACAGCTCAAAAAATTGAACCACTCCAAAACTAATTTCCAAAGAAACAACTATCCCATTAAAAGATGGGCCAAAGATTTAGAGTCTTCTCTGAAGAAGAAATTAGAATGGCCTATAGACACGTGAAGAAATGTTTGACATCTCTGGCCATAAAAGAAATGAAAATCAAAAGAACTCTAAGATTCCATCTCACTCCACTTAGAATGGCCAGAATCAAGAAATCTAATAACAACAGATGCTGCAGGGGATGTGGACGGTAGAGATCACTACTACACTGTTGATGGGAGTGCAAACTCATCCAACCACTATGTAAAGCAGTATGGCAGTTTCTCAAAAGACTAAACATAGAACTCCCCTATGACCCAGCAATTCCACTACTTGGCATTTACCCAATCATCCAGAAACAAGGACATACTGTACCCACTAGCACAATGATGTTCATTGCAGCACTATTAACCATAGCAACCAACCTAAATGCCCCTCAGTTGATGAGTGGATCAACAAGATGTGGTATTTATACACAATGGAATTCTGTGCTGCTGTCAGCAGGAAAAATCATATTAAGTGAAGTAAGCCAGACTCAAAGGAACATAGGCTCAATGGTTTCCCTAATTTGTCATAATCAGTAGCGACTTTGGGCTCTCCTAGCAGAGATTCACAATAGAACAAAATCTAGATACATAAGGCCATATTGTATGATGCTAAATGTAAGGACCTCCAGGATATAGAAACAAAACCCATAAAATGAGTGATTATTGTCCTTAAGGTACCATGTTATCTCTCATCTCTTTTGCTGTCCCTTGGTTATCTCATATTATTAAAATATTTCACCTTGTTATCTGATATATTTTATATATGCTTAATTGATTATTTGAAATAGGAGAGGGAAAGGGGGAAATCAAGATGAGCGTGGGGAGGGGGGTAAATGGGGACCATGACATGAGAAAGGGTATCAATATTTGTGAAGTAATGTACCTTTTATCTACTGAATACAATGTAACCCTTCTATTAATTACAATAAAAATATATGAAAAAAAGATTGACATATAAAATAGTTTACACAATAACAATAGAATAAAAGTAGGGCACATTAACTGCCGATATTGAGAAAACCTATAAATATATAAGACTAAACCAAAGCATTATTAAATAAATAAGCAGCCAAGGAGTAAACCTTAAAAAAATTATGAAAAGTTCATTTATTCTGAATTGTAGTTAGTACTTAAATATTGTATTACTATTATTATGTGATCTATAATACATTCATGTCATATACTTTTTGTGAATATATATACTGAATATATTAGGTCAATAAAATCTATATTATATGTATATAATGCAGATACAATTTGTACTATTACATAATTATGTCAATTATGATGTTAATAATTGCTTTAATTATGACATTGTTATATATGTATAAAACCCATTTGATAATTTGTCCTTAATATTTATGCTGCCATGTTGAAATAGCATTATTATATTGCCTCTGTCATTCTTTGAATTGTCACTGGTCCTCCTCCTCTTTTCACATAGTTCTACTTCTTTGTGCATGCCTTTAAAAAATAAGTCGATTCCACATATGAGACAATGAATACAATGATTATCTTCCCCTATCTGGCTTATTTTGCATATCACGAAAATTTACATTTCCAAAATTTTTTTCTAAAAATGACCTAATGTAATTGTTTTCATGATTGAATAATACTACCATGTGTGTAGAGAGTACATTTTATATATGTATTCAAATGTTGATTGTTGTCTATGCTAGTTCTATAGCCTAGCTGTTGTGAAGTATGATTCAGTAAACACAAATGTATAGATATACCTATATTGGGCAATTTTGAAATTTCTGCATATATACCAATAAATAACAGACATACATCATATGGTAATTCTTGTTTTAGATGAAAATTCCATTCTAATTTTCATACCACTCCTAAGAATTCTAATTTTTATACCTCTCCTAAGAATATCCTCCTTTGTTGTTGCTGTGTAAATGTCTAAAGTCTTGTATAATTTATCATGGCCAAACGTATCTTTTTCTTTTAGCATTCGTTTTTACTTGTAGATTTACAGGCACATTCTACTTATAACAAATAAGAGAATCCATGTAACCTACATTTCTTTTTTTCATAGTTTACTTTTTTCCTTTTTTTCTATTGTAATTAATAGAAGGGTTACATTACATTCAGTAGATAGAAGGTACATTTCTTAACAATCATTGCTACACCTTCTCATGGTTTTGTCCCCATTTCCCTCCCCCACACCCTCCCCTCATCTTTATTTCCCCCTTCCCTATCCAATTTCAAATAAACAAATAAACTTATACACAATATATCAGATAACAAGGTAAGATGAGAAATAACATAGTACATTAAGATCAACAGCCACACCTTATATGGCTCTTGTTTTTCTATCTTGGAGGTCTTTTCATTTAGTCTCATCCTATATGGCCTTATGTATCTAGGTTTTTCCCTATTGTAAACCTCTGCTAGGAGAGTCCAAGGTTTATACTAATTATGACAAATGAGGGAATCCATTGAGCCTATGTTCCTTTGAGTGTGTCTTAATACACTTAATATGATTTTTTTCTAAGTCTTTACATTTCTTTACAAATGGGGCGATGTCGTTCTTTCTGACAGCAGCATAGAATTCCATTGTGTATAAATACCACATCTTGTTGATCCACTCATCAACTGAGGGGCATTTAGGTTGGTTACATATCTTTGCTATGGTAAATAGTGCTGCAATGAACATCATTGTGCTAGTGGGTACAGTATGTCCTTGTTTCTGGATGATTGGGTAAATGCCAAGTAGTGGAATTGCTGGGTCATAGGGGAGCTCTATGTGTAGTCTTTTTAGAACCCTTCTACTGCTTTCCATAGTGGTTGAATGAGTATGCACTCCCACCAACAGTGTAGTAGTGATCCCTCCTGGCCACATCCCATCCAGCATCTGTTGTTATTAGTTTTCTTGATCATGGCCATTCTAAATGGGGTGAGGTGGAATCTCAGAGTTGTTTTGATTTGCATTTCTTTTATGGCAAGAGATGTTGAGCATTTCTCCATATGTCTTCAGGCCATTCTTATTTCTTCTTCAGTGAAGACACTCTTAAAGTCTTTGGCCCATCTTTTAATGGGATGGTTATTACTTTGGAGATTAGTTTTGGAGTGATTCAATTTTTTGAGCTGTTGATATATTTTAGACATGAGGCCTTTGTCTGTTATTGTTGGTGAACATCTTCTCCCACTCTGTAGGCTCTCTATTTAGTTTGCTATCTTTAGTTTGCTTTTGCCATACAGAAGCTCTGCCATTTAGTTCAGTCCTACCTATCCAGACTTTCTTTGATTTGTTGTGTTTCTGGGTGTAACGTACATTTCTTTGAGTTTATCTTACTTCACTTAATATGAGTTTATCCAAGTTTTCCTATTTCCTTGAAAATGATACAATATAATTTTTATGATAAAATTATAGAATTTTATCCTCTGAGTGGCATCTGACTTGATTCCATATTTTGATTATGGTAAACAATGTTGCAATTAACATCATTCTGCTGGTAACTTTGATGAGGCCTTTTTGTGATCTATAGTATAAATGCCAGGAATTGAATTAATGGGTCATAGGGAAAGAAGCTCTATGTTTAATCTTTGAGGAACAAGTCATTTTTCACACTGAGTTGTGGAGTTGTTTTCCACAAGGCCCGCCATAGCTTGTGGTCCTTCAACTTATGCCTTCCATGTAGGTAAGACAGAACATCTGGCATGTTGCTTGACATGGAGTCTTTTTAACATTTTCCCTGGAGTTGTCTCAAAGTACATCCACCTTATCCCTGCCTCTTAATTAGTTAAGATTAGTTTTAGAAGCCTTGTTTTCTTGATGACAACCATTTTGATTGAGAGGAGATTGAATCCAAATGTAGTCTTTATTTGGCACTGCCTTGAGGCTCAGAATGTTGAATACTTTTCTTTTCTCCCCAAATTTCAACTTGTAGCCTGCTCTGACCGATGGACTTTGACTACATTGCCATGTTTTCAGATTTCCCTTACTTGCTTTCTTTTCATCTTTTAATTGTACCTGTGGAAGTTACTTAGCAAGACCAAAATGGTTCTTATTCTAAGGTCAAATCAGTCTCCTCTTTTAATTGAAGAGTTAAGACCGTTTAAATTCAGCGTAATTAGTAACACATATTTTCTCATTCCTGTGATTATTTCCTAGTTAATTCATGACTGTATGTTCTTTTCTTCTTTATTGCCAATTGTTCTCATTTTTAAATTTTTTTGAACTTTTGTATTTATGTTATTCTTTCTTTATCTGCTTTTGGTAAGTTTTTAAGTATCTTCTCCCATGCTGGCAATGGTAGTGGCTTGCTTAAGTTTGCTCTTATGTTAGGATATCTTTGTTTCTCCATCAACTTTAAAGAGAATCAATGATAAATATAGAAATCTTAGTTGGCATTTGTTTACTTCCAGGACTTGACGTATACCATGCTCTCCTTTATTTTAAAGATTTTGTTGAAAACTCTGATATACTTCTGAATAACTTTCCTTTGTAAGTGCACTGGGTTAGTTGTTTTTCCTTTGTGGCTTTTTATAAACTTTCCTTGTTTTGTGGTCATGGCATTTTGAAACAATGTAAATGGAAAGGTTATTATTAATGTGTATTTGTTTAAAAAATTATTCCTGTTTTTGCCATCCATATATTTCTATGGATTTGAAATTTTTTAATTATATTTTTATAAAATGATCTCTGTGCCTCTTGAATTGCTTCAACTTCTTACCTTTGGTCTTTTGTCCATGTAGTAAATTTCTTGCATTTGTCATCAAACTTGCTTATTTTTTTAATGTTTCTTGAATGTAATAGATTCTCAAGCTGGTCTTCAGTCTCTGATACTTTCTTCTGCTGCTTAGTCTACTCCACTGATCATTTTCCCAGTTTTATTTGATATATATGGTTTTAAGTTTCAAAATTTCCAATTTTTAGCACCTCACATTCATTATAGAATTCTGTATATGTTTCTGAATTTCTAATTAAGATCTTGACTTCCTTACGTTACTCATTTGTGTCACTGAAACTTCAATGACATCATTGGAAATGTTTAGGACTGGGCATTTTTTATAGATGTCAACAATCTAAATATCCTTCAGTTCAGTAATTGAAATGTTTTGAGGCCTTATAAGAGTTTTGTGGATAGTATCACTTTAAGCAAATCAATTCAAAGTCAGAGACCAAAGTTCACATTTTCTTTCATATATGGGTACTATACTTAAAACATAAAGATATGCTAGGAGGTGAAGGACTCCCCTTAAAGTGTGTGTTTTGCTGCATGTTACACACATCTCCCATATTAAACTGTATTTTTGAAAGGTGCAAGGTGCCAGTGGATGTCTCTGAACCTTTCCTTTATGTTTATAGTCCTGATGAACGATTTTTACCCTTCCCTCATGATTTCTTTGTCTTTGTCTTCCTTCCTTCCTTCCTTCCTTCCTTCCTTCCTTTCTTTCTTTCTTTCTTTTTCTTTCTTTCTTTCTTTCTTTCTTTCTTTCTTTCTTTCTTTCTTTCTTTCTTTCTTTCTTTTTCTGTGGGTGTTGGGCATTGGGAAATGTCTCTGAGCTCTTCATCTCAAGGCTACCACCCTACCCCTAGAGCCACAGACCCGTTTCCTGTTTTCTAGTGATTAATTGGAGATAAGACTCTCATGATCTTTTGTACCCAGGCTTCTTTGAATCAAGATCCATAGATCTCAGCCTCCTGAGTAGCTAGGATTACAGGCATCAGCCACCATGCCAAGCCCCTGGGGATTTCTTAACACTTTATGTCAGAATGTGTTTCTTCGTTATATGTATAGAATTTGATATTCCTAGATTTCACCTTATCCTTAGTTTTATGGTATTTTGTTTTCCTTTTGTTATTCTCCCTTTTCTCAGGTAACACAAACTTCCTTGCAAATATGCACATGATAGTTTGTCAAACTCATGGAGATGCAGGAAAGTGTTGAGAGTCTCTAAGAAAAGACAGTAGAAAAAGAAGAGAAACTAATCCCAAAGTTCCCGGAAGGAAATAAATAACGATTGTGTTTGAATTAAAGATAGATTATACAGGCTGGGAGTGTCTCCTAGTGTTAGAGGGCTTGTCCTGGGTTCTATGCCTCACTACTCCATACAC